>NC_090445.1:286024254-286249254 GCF_031143425.1 Pleurodeles waltl | reverse complement strand
ATGGTGGGGTGTTTGTCAACTGAAGAAGTCTTTGCATTTGTGATAAAAAATGTTTTCCTCCTTTTTGTTCTAGTTCAAAGCTTTTGCTTTATTTGCTGTGGCTCCTTGCGGTTTTGGCGGTGGTTGACCTGCAGTTTGCACAGTTGCATGTTTTAGGTAAGTAAAAACAATTTACTCCAAAGGAGTATTGTTGCCATGCATGAATGACATGTTTGTAGGGGGTGTACTAAATGCAGGATTGTGTGTGAAATTGTCCTTAGGTTTGTGCACAATGATATTTGTTTTGTCTTATTTCTAATTTGCCTTTCTTTCTTTATTTTTAGTGGGATATCATTGGTGATTGCTGTGTAGTTGCTGGTGAATCAAGCTTTTTCAGGCAAGTGAGCGGTATAGTTTTTGAGTTTATAACTCTTACTAACAAAGCTACACTTTGTCACTTGTCTTACACAGTGCTGGTTGTTGGTGGTGAATTTGTCCAGTTAATTTTAGCAGGAGATATCATGGCTAGCCGCAGGATGACCGCTCAGCAGGTGGTTGGTATGCTTTTTGAGTCACAGTCTGATCATGACTATGAGACAGACTCTGCATCTGAGGCAGAGGAGGAAGTCAGAGATTCTGGCAGTGATGTTTCTCTTGGAGGGGAATCTTCTGATGATGAAGCCACACTCAGTGCAGATGAAGGGCCTGTTTTAGAGGAGGACATTGATGTGCCAATAGTGCAGCAACCTGGGGCTGAAAGGTTTCCCGTTATAAGACCTGATGTCTGGGTTGCCCCAAACATGGAGCAGCCAGAGTTGCCTGCCTTTACTGGTCTCCCGGGGTGTAACGCCAATACAGAGAACTTTATGCCTATCAATTTCTTTGAGTTATTCATGGATGATGTGTTTTTGGAAGAGATTGTTGAGCAGACTAATTTGTATGCGGAGCAGCATTTGAGGGACAACGCTGCTAGACTTAGGCTACACTCTAGAGCTGCCCAGTGGATTCCCACAAATTTGGAGGAGTTAAAAAAGTTTTTGGGTTTGACTTTTTTGATGGGGTTGATAAGGAAGCCGTCACTGGCTTCTTATTGGTCTACTAGTCCCTTGATGGCAACAGCTATATTTCAAGCGACCATGAGTCGTAATCGGTATTTGCTTCTTCTTAGGATGCTGCATTTTGTTGACAATGCATTAGCCTTGCCACGAGATCACCCAGATTCTGACCGTCTTTTTAAGATTAGGCCTGTCCTTGATCATTTTGTAGATCGGTTTTCGGAGGTCTATGTTCCAGGCAAAGAGTTAAGTGTGGACGAGTCTTTGGTCCTCTTCAAGGGTCGTTTGGTTTTTAGGCAGTACATTCCTAGCAAAAGGGCACGATATGGAATTAAATTGTATATGCTGTCTGAAAGTAGGACAGGATATGTGTATAGTTTCCGTGTGTACTACACTGGTAGGGATTCCAATATTGACCCCCCTGGTTGTCCTCCCACTTTTGGAGTTACTGAGAAAATTGTGTGGGATCTTGGTAGACGACTGTTCAACAAAGGTCACCATTTGTATGTAGATAACTTCTACACTGGTGTGCAATTGTTCAAGGAATTGTTTAGAGTGGACACAGTTGCTTGTGGCACAATCCGTTCTAACCGGAAAGGCTATCCAAGGGAGCTTGTCTGTAAAAAACTTGAGAGAGGACAGTGCTGTGCCTTGCGGAACGAGGAGCTGCTAGCTTTGAAATTTTCAGATAAGAGGGATGTCTACATGCTAAGTACCATCCATGATGAGGGTACTTCCCCTGTGACTGTTTGGGGCCAGGTTGCTGAAGTGCGCAAACCTGTGTGCATTTTAGATTATAATAAGCACATGGGAGGTGTAGATAGAGTTGACCAGAGGTTGGAACCTTATACTGCTATTCGTAAGTCTTACGTTTGGTATAAGAAGTTAGCACTTCACCTCTTCCACTTAGCAACCTTCAATGCTTTTATTGTGTTTAGGGATAGGTCTCCAGAGTCAAAGATGACATTTGTGAAATTTCAGGAGTCAGTGATAGAGAGCCTTATTGTGGTGGAACAGGCCAGAGTTCCTAGAGAAGCAGTGGTGGAGGATGTGGCTAGATTGAAAGATCGCCACTTTGCTGAGCACATTCCTCCCACACCCAAAAAAGACTTTCCAGCTAAGAAATGTAGAGTGTGTTTTCGAAGAGGTATCCGGAGGGAGTCTCGAATGTACTGCCCGGATTGTCCTTCAAAGCCTGGGCTGTGTGTCGGTGCTTGTTTTAAGAATTACCACACCCAGAAGAATTTCTGGGAACAACCATGAGTGTAAACTCATGTCTGTTTTGTATTTTCATGTGTTTAGTTTCATGGTTAGCATTTCTGTCATGTTCTTAGTTAGAGCTTTTGTGTTTGTAGTTTTGTAATTCTTTCTACTTAGTTAGGGGTTCCTCTGTTAAAAAAAAAAAAAAAAAATGATGCCATTGTGGGTGGAGTGGGGCTTGGCTGAGAGTGTACATATTGACTTGCTGTTGGCTACTGCAACACACTGCCAGCCAAACACCAGTCCACACACTCCCATCAGCTGGTGTGATTGTTGTATCAGGCACGTGGGCGTATGTAAGTGATGGGCCCTTGAGTGGCGCTGTCTGTCGATGTGAGTGTTGTAATGTGCTGGGCCCGTGGCTGGCAGTGTGAATGGCCTTGTGTGTGTCATGTATGAAAGTTGTGTGAATGGACTGTAAAGCGGTTGGTGCCTTGTCGCGGCTTTACAGCTCACGAGCTGTGAGTCATTGGTTCAGTTTTTTGCCTTTCAGTTACTAACAGTGCATTTCATTTTTGTGAAAGCTCTTGTTAGTAAAATTTGATCCACTGAACCATCACTCACCCTCGTGCCAAATCCAACCAGTATGTGTGGTAAAAATGACAAAACCTGCTCCGCTGTAATCAGGCGTCGCAGCACACCTGTGACACGCTAGGTGTCTCAGGTGGGACCCCGATGATGAAGCATGCCACCAACTTGGTTGGTGGGTGAGGGGTCTTTTTCACATAACCTAACTGTGTTTCTTTTCAAAATTTTAGTGTTTGGCACATCACGGACGTATGTGGGCACATCAAAACGATATATTACAAAACTACCTGTGTTTGGGGGGGAGAGGGCACCTATGTTTTTGGTCCTGTGTGCGGCCTTCATCTAGGGAAACCTACCAAACCCAGACATTTTATAAAACTAGACACCCCAAGGAGTCCAGGGAGGTGTGGCTTGCGTGGATCCCCCAACATTTTCTTACCCAGACTCCTCTGTAAACCTCAATGTGCTTAAAAAAAGCATATTTTCCTGACTTTTCTTCGTAGGATCACCACTCCAGCACAAAATTCCTACTCCCCAGTGTTCCCCTTAGCCTCCCAAGTAAAATGACACCTCACTTATGTGGGTCCCCAAAGCAGAGTCAGTCTAAAGATGTATAAAAGAATATGTCCTTATAAACTTGCTGTGCTATCCCCTCTATCTCTACAAGTTTTGGGCCTTATTCTGTTGCAGGCACCTGGCCCACCCACACAAGTGAGGTATCATTTTTATCGGGAGACTTGGGGGAACGCTGGGTGGAAGGAAATTTGTGGCTCCACTGAGATTCCAGAACTTTCTGTCACCGAAATGTGTGAAGAATGTGTTTTTTTAGACAGAATTTGAGGTTTGCAAAGGATTCTGGGTAACATAACCTGGTCCGAGCCACACAAGTCACCCCATCTTGGATTCCCCTAGGTCTCTAGTTTTCAGAAATGCACAGGTTTGGTAGGTTTCCCTAGGTGGCGGCTGAGCTACAGGCCAAAATCTACAGGTAGGCACTGTTTTCAATGAAAAAAATGTGATGTGTCCACGTTGCGCTTTGGGGCGTTTCCTGTCGCGGGCGCTAGGCCTACCCACACAAGTGAAGTATCATTTTTATCAGGAGACGTGGGGGAACGCTGGGTGGAAGGAAATTCGTGGCTCCTCTCAGATTCCAGAACTTTCTGCCACAGAAATGTGAGGAACATGTGTATTTTTAGCCAAATTTTGAGGTTTGCAAAGGATTCTGGGTAACAGAACCTGGTCCGAGCCACACAAGTCACCCCATCTTGGATTCCCCTAGGTCTCTAGCTTTCAGAAATGCACAGGTTTGGTAGGTTTCCCTAGGTGGCGGCTGAGCTACAGGCCAAAATCTACAGGTAGGCACTTTGCAAAAAACACCTCTGTTTTCCTTCACCAATTTGGCTGTGTCCACGTTGCGCTTTGGGGCGTTTCCTGTCGCGGGCGCTAGGCCTACCCACACAAGTGAGGTATCATTTTTATCGGGAGACGTGGGGGAACGCTGGGTGGAAGGAAATTCGTGGCTCCTCTCAGATTCCAGAACTTTCTGCCACAGAAATGTGAGGAACATGTGTATTTTTAGCCAAATTTTGAGGTTTGCAAAGGATTCTGGGTAACAGAACCTGGTCCGAGCCACACAAGTCACCCCATCTTGGATTCCCCTAGGTCTCTAGTTTTCAGAAATGCACAGGTTTGGTAGGTTTCCCTAGGTGGCGGCTGAGCTACAGGCCAAAATCTACAGGTAGGCACTTTGCAAAAAACACCTCTGTTTTCCTTCACCAATTTGGCTGTGTCCACGTTGCGCTTTGGGGCGTTTCCTGTCGCGGGCGCTAGGCCTACCCACACAAGTGAGGTATCATTTTTATCGGGAGACGTGGGGGAACGCTGGGTGGAAGGAAATTCGTGGCTCCTCTCAGATTCCAGAACTTTCTGCCACAGAAATGTGAGGAACATGTGTATTTTTAGCCAAATTTTGAGGTTTGCAAAGGATTCTGGGAAACAGAACCTGGTCCGAGCCACACAAGTCACCCCATCTTGGATTCCCCTAGGTCTCTAGTTTTCAGAAATGCACAGGTTTGGTAGGTTTCCCTTGGTGGCGGCTGAGCTACAGGCCAAAATCTACAGGTAGGCACTTTGCAAAAAACACCTCTGTTTTCCTTCACCAATTTGGCTGTGTCCACGTTGCGCTTTGGGGCGTTTCCTGTCGCGGGCGCTAGGCCTACCCACACAAGTGAGGTATCATTTTTATCGGGAGACGTGGGGGAACGCTGGGTGGAAGGAAATTCGTGGCTCCTCTCAGATTCCAGAACTTTCTGCCACAGAAATGTGAGGAACATGTGTATTTTTAGCCAAATTTTGAGGTTTGCAAAGGATTCTGGGTAACAGAACCTGGTCCGAGCCACACAAGTCACCCCATCTTGGATTCCCCTAGGTCTCTAGTTTTCAGAAATGCACAGGTTTGGTAGGTTTCCCTAGGTGGCGGCTGAGCTACAGGCCAAAATCTACAGGTAGGCACTTTGCAAAAAACACCTCTGTTTTCCTTCACCAATTTGGCTGTGTCCACGTTGCGCTTTGGGGCGTTTCCTGTCGCGGGCGCTAGGCCTACCCACACAAGTGAGGTATCATTTTTATCGGGAGACGTGGGGGAACGCTGGGTGGAAGGAAATTCGTGGCTCCTCTCAGATTCCAGAACTTTCTGCCACAGAAATGTGAGGAACATGTGTATTTTTAGCCAAATTTTGAGGTTTGCAAAGGATTCTGGGTAACAGAACCTGGTCCGAGCCACACAAGTCACCCCATCTTGGATTCCCCTAGGTCTCTAGTTTTCAGAAATGCACAGGTTTGGTAGGTTTCCCTAGGTGGCGGCTGAGCTACAGGCCAAAATCTACAGGTAGGCACTTTGCAAAAAACACCTCTGTTTTCCTTCACCAATTTGGCTGTTGTCCACGTTGCGCTTTGGGGCGTTTCCTGTCGCGGGCGCTAGGCCTACCCACACAAGTGAGGTATCATTTTTATCGGGAGACGTGGGGGAACGCTGGGTGGAAGGAAATTCGTGGCTCCTCTCAGATTCCAGAAATTTCTGCCACAGAAATGTGAGGAACATGTGTATTTTTAGCCAAATTTTGAGGTTTGCAAAGGATTCAGGGTAACAGAACCTGGTCCGAGCCACACAAGTCACCCCATCTTGGATTCCCCTAGGTCTCTAGTTTTCAGAAATGCACAGGTTTGGTAGGTTTCCCTAGGTGGCGGCTGAGCTACAGGCCAAAATCTACAGGTAGGCACTTTGCAAAAAACACCTCTGTTTTCCTTCACCAATTTGGAAGTGTCTACGTTGCGCTTTGGGGCGTTTCCTGTCGCGGGCGCTAGGCCTACCCACACAAGTGAGGTATCATTTTTATCGGGAGACGTGGGGGAACGCTAGGTGGAAGGAAATTCGTGGCTCCTCTCAGATTCCAGAACTTTCTGCCACAGAAATGTGAGGAACATGTGTATTTTTAGCCAAATTTTGATGTTTGCAAAGGATTCTGGGTAACAGAACCTGGTCCGAGCCACACAAGTCACCCCATCTTGGATTCCCCTAGGTCTCTAGTTTTCAGAAATGCACAGGTTTGGTAGTTTTCCCTAGGTGGCGGCTGAGCTACAGGCCAAAATCTACAGGTAGGCACTTTGCAAAAAACACCTCTGTTTTCCTTCACCAATTTGGCTGTGTCCACGTTGCGCTTTGGGGCGTTTCCTGTCGCGGGCGCTAGGCCTACCCACACAAGTGAGGTATCATTTTTATCGGGAGACGTGGGGGAACGCTGGGTGGAAGGAAATTCGTGGCTCCTCTCAGATTCCAGAACTTTCTGCCACAGAAATGTGAGGAACATGTGTATTTTTAGCCAAATTTTGAGGTTTGCAAAGGATTCTGGGTAACAGAACCTGGTCCGAGCCACACAAGTCACCCCATCTTGGATTCCCCTAGGTCTCTAGTTTTCAGAAATGCACAGGTTTGGTAGGTTTCCCTAGGTGGCGGCTGAGCTACAGGCCAAAATCTACAGGTAGGCACTTTGCAAAAAACACCTCTGTTTTCCTTCACCAATTTGGCTGTGTCCACGTTGCGCTTTGGGGCGTTTCCTGTCGCAGGCGCTAAGCCTACCCACACAAGTGAGGTATCATTTTTATCGGGAGACGTGGGGGAACGCTGGGTGGAAGGAAATTCGTGGCTCCTCTCAGATTCTAGAACTTTCTGCCACAGAAATGTGAGGAACATGTGTATTTTTAGCCAAATTTTGAGGTTTGCAAAGGATTCTGGGTAACAGAACCTGGTCCGAGCCACACAAGTCACCCCATCTTGGATTCCCCTAGGTCTCTAGTTTTCAGAAATGCACAGGTTTGGTAGGTTTGCCTAGGTGGCGGCTGAGCTACAGGCCAAAATCTACAGGTAGGCACTTTGCAAAAAACACCTCTGTTTTCCTTCACCAATTTGGCTGTGTCCACGTTGCGCTTTGGGGCGTTTCCTGTCGCGGGCGCTAGGCCTACCCACACAAGTGAGGTATCATTTTTATCGGGAGACGTGGGGGAACGCTGGGTGGAAGGAAATTCGTGGCTCCTCTCAGATTCCAGAACTTTCTGCCACAGAAATGTGAGGAACATGTGTATTTTTAGCCAAATTTTGAGGTTTGCAAAGGATTCTGGGGAACAGAACCTGGTCCGAGCCACACAAGTCACCCCATCTTGGATTCCACTAGGTCTCTAGTTTTCAGAAATGCACAGGTTTGGTAGGTTTCCCTAGGTGGCGGCTGAGCTACAGACCAAAATCTACAGATAGGCACTTTGCAAAAAACACCTCTGTTTTCCTTCACCAATTTGGCTGTGTCCACGTTGCGCTTTGGGGCGTTTCCTGTCGCGGGCGCTAGGCCTACCCACACAAGTGAGGTATCATTTTTATCGGGAGATGTGGGGGAACGCTGGGTGGAAGGAAATTCGTGGCTCCTCTCAGATTCCAGAACTTTCTGCCACAGAAATGTGAGGAACATGTGTATTTTTAGCCAAATTTTGAGGTTTGCAAAGGATTCTGGGTAACAGAACCTGGTCCGAGCCACACAAGTCACCCCATCTTGGATTCCCCTAGGTCTCTAGTTTTCAGAAATGCACATGTTTGGTAGGTTTCCCTAGGTGGCGGCTGAGCTACAGGCCAAAATCTACAGGTAGGCACTTTGCAAAAAACACCTCTGTTTCCTTCACCAATTTGGCTGTGTCCACGTTGCGCTTTGGGGCGTTTCCTGTCGCAGGCGCTAGGCCTACCCACACAAGTGAGGTATCATTTTTATCGGGAGACGTGGGGGAACGCTGGGTGGAAGGAAATTCGTGGCTCCTCTCAGATTCAAGAACTTTCTGCCACAGAAATGTGAGGAACATGTGTTTTTTTAGCCAAATTTTGAGGTTTGCAAAGGATTCTGGGTAACAGAACCTGGTCCGAGCCACACAAGTCACCCCATCTTAGATTCCCCTAGGTCTCTAGTTTTCAGAAATGCACAGGTTTGGTAGGTTTCCCTAGGTGGCGGCTGAGCTACAGGCCAAAATCTACAGGTAGGCACTTTGCAAAAAACACCTCTGTTTTCCTTCACCAATTTGGCTGTGTCCACGTTGCGCTTTGGGGCATTTCCTGTCGCAGGCGCTAGGCCTACCCACACAAGTGAGGTATCATTTTTATCGGGAGACGTGGGGGAATGCTGGGTGGAAGGAAATTCGTGGCTCCTCTCAGATTCCAGAACTTTCTGCCACAGAAATGTGAGGAACATGTGTTTTTTTAGCCACATTTTGAGGTTTGCAAAGGATTCTGGGTAACAGAACCTGGTCCCAGCCACACAAGTCACCCCATCTTGGATTCCCCTAGGTCTCTAGTTTTCAGAAATGCACAGGTTTGGTAGGTTTCCCTAGGTGGCGGCTGAGCTACAGGCCAAAATCTACAGGTAGGCACTTTGCAAAAAACACCTCTGTTTTCTGTGATGTGTCCACGTTGTGTTTTGGGGCATATCCTGTCGCGGGCGCTAGGCCTACCCACACAAGTGAGGTATCATTTTTATCGGGAGACTTGGGGGAACATAGAATAGCAAAACAAGTGTTATTGCCCCTTGTCTTTCTCTACATTTTTTCCTTCCAAATGTAAGACAGTGTGTAAAAAAGACGTCTATTTGAGAAATGCCCTGTAATTCACATGCTAGTATGGGCACCCCGGAATTCAGAGATGTGCAAATAACCACTGCTTCTCAACACCTTATCTTGTGCCCATTTTGGAAATACAAAGGTTTTCTTGATAGCTATTTTTTACTCTTTATATTTCAGCAAATGAATTGCTGTATACCCGGCATAGATTGAAAACCCACTGCAGGGTGCAGGTCATTTATTGGCTCTGGGTACCTAGAGTTCTTGATGAACCTATAAGCCCTATATATCCCCGCAACCAGAAGAGTCCAGCAGATGTAACGGTATATTGTTTTCGAAAATCTGACATTGCTGGAAAAAGTTACAGAGTAAAACGTAGAGAAAAATTTATGTTTTTTTCACCTCAATTTCAATATTTTTCTTTTTCAGTTGTTATTTTCTGTAGGAAACCCTTGTAGGATCTACACAAATGACCCCTTGCTGAATTCAGATGTTTGTCTAATTTTCAAAAATGTTGCGGTTTCTGGGATCCAGCGTTGGTTTCATGCCCATTTCTGTCACTGACTGGAAGGAGGCTGAAAGCACAAAAAATCGTAAAAATGGGGTATGTCCCAGTAAAATGCCAAAATTGTGTTGAAAAATTGGGTTTTCTGATTCAAGTCTGCCTGTTCCTGAAAGCTGGGAAGCTGGTGATTTTATCACTGCAAACCCTTTGTTGATGCCCTTTTCAGGGAAAAAACCACAAGCCTTCTTCTGCAGCCCATTTTTCCAATTTTTTTGAAAAAAACGAAATTTTCACAGTTTTTTGGCTAATTTCTTGGCCTCCTTCTGGGGAACCCACAAAGTCTGGGTACCTCTAGAATCCCTAGGATGTTGGAAAAAAAGGACGCAAATTTGGCATGGGTAGCTTATGTGAACAAAAAGTTATGAGGGCCTAAGCGCGAACTGCTCCAAATAGCCAAAAAAAGGCTCGGCACAGGAGGGGGAAAAGGCCTGGCAGCGAAGGGGTTAAACCAGCAGACAAGGGGGTTAATGTTGTGTTATGGGATGCATTGAAATATCAAAAAGAAGCCAAGAGACAATTGTTAGACTCAAATTGCTATGAGATATCCACTGTTTCAGCGTATCGGCAATCTATAAGCAGGTTCCATGATTTTTTGTCTGACAGTGTTAGCAGAGGTCTGCTTTCTGAGGACGAGTACAGGTTTTTACTGGTACGGAAACCATTGGCACCTTACTTTTATCTGTTACCTAAGATACACAAGGATATCTGTAACCCTCAAGGCTGACCAATAGTTTCAGCAAGAGGGAGCCTTTTAGAGAATGCTTCTATTTACTTAGATCATTTCTTAAGTCCGTATGTATTTAATTTGAGTTCTTATTGCAAAGATACTACAGATTTTTTGACAAAAATACAGGGCATCCCGTGGCAAACTCATTACATTATGGTGACTATAGATGTTGTATCGCTGTATACGTGCATTCCACATGAGAAGGGAATTCAGACGTGCAGACATTTTTTCAGAGACAAACCTATTAGGCTCTTGGAACATTCTGAGTTACTTCTGAGCATGTTAAGGTTCTGTTTGGAAAATAATTTCTTTATATTTGAGGATAAGTGGTTTAAATATTGGATGATATCTTGATTTAGCTTGATTTAGCTATAAAGCTGCTACCACTGGTACTATCTGTCTGCAAACCCAGATCACCCAATAACTCAGTATCTGTTACCCATGTTTTTTCACCACAGCGTGAAAAGGTATCCTACATGCCGCAAGTCACCATCCACCCAGTGTTAAATGGAGCATTCCCTATGGGGAATTGCTTAGAGCAAAGAGGAACTGCAGTACACGACAAAGCTTTGACAGGGAACAAGAAACAATGATACAGAGGTTCAGATCCAGGGGATATCCGTATAAAATTATCAAGAACGCCTGCCATAAGGCAGGAGAAGTCCAAAGGGATAAGCTATTAGTTCCAAAAAAGAAGGATACTGACCTTAATTCCCCGAGATTTGTGACAACCTTTAATGCATACTCATTGGAAGTTAAAAAGATTCTTATGAAATATTGGCATCTAATTAAGGCTGATAAAGTGATTGGTCAGTTAGTCAGCCCTCTACCGATGATAACATATAAGAAAAGTAGCTCCTTGAGAGATATCTTGGTACATAGTTATGCAAGGAGAAAGAAGGGAACCTTTTTAGATACACAAATAGGTTTCTACAAATGTTCCAAATCTAAAGCTTGCAGATATAGCACCAGTCGTAAACAGTATACATTACCCATGGGCAAGAAAGAGAATATTAAGAAATTCATCAATTGTACTTCAGATTTTGCTATTTATGTTATTGAGTGCCCATGTGGGCTGCAATATGTTGGAAGCACAATTTTTCCCCTCAAAAAATATATTTTAGAACATTGGAGAGCAATAGTGAATAAGGACACCACGTACCCAGTAGCGCGCCACTGCAACCTAGCACATGATGGAAAACTGGATAAGATGCAATTTTTTGGCATTGACAGGGTAGTGGGTACCCCAAGGGGGGGTGACAGAGAGAAACAATTAAGGAAGTTAGAATCGGAATACATTATTCGATTGAACTGTCGTTTCCCCTGGGGATTGAATAAGGATGAAGAACTTCATGTCCATATTGGATAGTCCGATATTGTTAAGAATTGGGAAAATTGGGTCAGAGTTTCAGAGTTTTGTATTTTTCAGTATTATTTTGTAATTTTGTTAGTAAAGTCATGTGGTCACCCCACCAGCTTGAAAATAATGTTGAAGATATTGACACATTGTTTATTAGGTTAACTTTGAAGGTTGGATGAAAAATGGTGAATACTAGAGATGATTTGGGTACTTGGCTAATTAATATTTCAAAATCAAAATAGACGTAGAATACACACGGTAATGTAATATAAAAAAATAAAAAATAAAACATTTTTTCTATGTCTATCAGTGGTTATATAAAGAGTAGAATGGGTCACATGACTTGAATACTTGGAGGGCCAAGGAGGAAGACCATGATGGTTGAAACGCGTCGCCCTAAATCTTTGATTTCTGAGTTATATGGATTGATATGGAATTTTGGATATAAATAAAGGACAGTAATCTGCATGGAGTGCCACTGTTCGAATTTTATGTGCAGCATATATTGAATGGGTCCTGTGCCCATTGTCTGCGCACCCACCTCGATAGGCGAGCGCAGGAAGAACAGCAGGACTTCTTTTATATATATATATATATATATATATATAGTGCTTAGGGTGGGTAAGAGTTATCAGTGGTAATTGCCATTTTAGGTTTTACAGTGGGTATGGGTGTTTTGGGGTGGTAAGGGCATTTTTAGGTTTTAGGGTGGGTATGGGTTTTGGGGTGGTAAGGGCATTTTTAGGTGTTAGGGTGGGTATAGGTTTTGGGGTGGTAAGGGCATTTTTAGGTTTTACAGTGGGTGTGGGATTGGGGTGGTAAGGGAATTTGTAGATTTTGGGGTGAGCATGGGTTTTGAGTTGGTAAAGGTATTTTTAGGTTTTATGGTGGGTATGGGTCTTGGGGTGGTAAGGGCATTTTTAGATTTTAGGTTGGGCACGGGTTTTGAGGTGGTAAGTGTATTTTTAGGTTTTAGGGTGGGTATGGCTTTTGGGTTGGTAAGGGCATTTTTAGGTTTTAGGGTGGGCATGGGTTTTGGGGCGGTAAGGGTATTTTTAGGTTTTAGGATGGGTATGGATTTTGGGATGGTAAAGGCATTTTTAGGTTTTAGGGTAGGTATGGCTTTTTGGGTGGTAGGTTATTTTTAGGTTTTAGGGTGGGTATGGGTTTTGGGGCGGTAAGGGCATTTTTAGATTTTTGGGTGAGCATGGGGTTTGAGTTGGTAAGAGTATTTTTAGGTTTTATGGTGGGTATGGGTTTTGGGGTGGTAAGGGCATTTTTAGAGTGGCCATGGGTTTTGGGGTGGTAAGGGTATTTCCAGGTTTTATGGTGGGTATGGGTTTTCGGGTGGTAAGGGCATTTTTAGATTTTAGGCTGGGCATGGGTTTTAAGGTGGTAAGGATATTTTTAGGTTTTAGGGTGGGAATAGCTTTTGGGTTGGTAAGGGCATTTTTAGGTTTTAGGGTAGGCATGGGTTTTGGCGTGGTAAGGGTATTTTTAGGTTTTAGGGTGGGTATGGGTTTTGGGTCGTAAGGGCATTTTTAGGTTTTAGGGTGGTTATGTGTTTTAGGTGATAAGGGCATTTTTAGGTTTTAGGGTGGGCATGGGTTTTGGTGTGGTAAGAGCATTTTTATGTTTTAGGGTAGGCATGGCTTTTTGGGTGGTAGGGCATTTTTAGGTTTTAGGGTGGGTATGGGTTTTAGGGTTGTAAGGGCATTTTTAGGTTTTAGGGTGGTTATGGGTTTGAGGGGGGCATCGGTTTAGGGGTGGTAAGGTTATTTTTATGTTTTAGGGTGGGCATGGGTTTTGGAGTGGTAAGGGTATTTTTAGGTTTTAGGGTGGGTATGGGGTTTGGGATGGTAAGTGCTTTTTTAGGATTTAGGTGTTGGTATGGGGTTTTGGGGTGCTAAGGGCATTTTTAGGGTGTGTATGGGTTTTGGGGTGGTAAGGGGTTATTTAGGTTTTAGGGTGGGTATGGGTTTTTGGGTGGTAAGGGGTGTTTAGGTTTTATGTTGGGTATGGCTTTTGAGATTGTAAGAGTATTTTTAGGTTGTAGGGTGGGTATGGGTTTTGGGGTGGTAAGGGCATTTTTAGGTTTTACAGCGGGTGTGGGTTTTGGGGTGGTAAGGGCATTTTTAGATTTTGTATTGAGCATGGGTTTTGAGTTGGTAAGGGTATTTTTAGGTTTTATGGTGGGTGTGGGTTATGGGGTGGTAAGGACATTTTTAGAGTGGCCATGGGTTTTGGGTTGGTAAGGGTATTTTCAGGTTTTAGGGTGGGTATGGGTTTTGGGGTGGTAAGGGTATTTTTAGGTTTTTGGGTGGGTATGGCCTTTGGGTTGGTTAGGGCATTTTTAGGTTTTAGGGTGGGCATGGGTTTTTGCGTGGTAGGGGTATTTTTAGGTTTTAGGGTGAGTATGTATTTTGGGGTGGTAAAGGCATTTATTAGGTTTTAGGGTAGGTATGGCTTTTTGGGTGGTAGGGTATTTTTAGGTTTTAGGGTGGGTATGGGTTTTGGGTCGTAAGGCCATTTTTAGGTTTTATGGTGGGCATGGGTTTTGGGGTAGTAAGGTTATTTTTATGTTTTAGGGTGGGTATAGGTTTTGAGGTGGTAAGGGCATTTTTAGGTTTCACAGTGGGTGTGGGTTTTGGGGTGGTAAGGGCATCTTTAGATTTTGGGGTGATCATGGGTTGTGAGTTGGTAAGGGTATTTTTAAGTTTTATGGAAGGTATGGGTTTGGGGTGGTGAGTGCATTTTTAGAGTGGCCATAGGTTTTGGGGTGGTAAGGGTATTTTCAGGTTTTATGGTGGGTATGGGTTTTGGGGTGGTAAGGGCATTTTTAGATTTTAGGTTGGGCATGGGTTTTAATGTGGTAAGGATATTTTTAGGTTTTAGGGTGGGAATAGCTTTTGGGTTGGTAAGGGCATTTTTAGGTTTTAGGGTGGGCATGGGTTTTGGCGTGGTAAGGGTATTTTTAGGTTTTAGGGTGGGTATGGGTTTTGGGTCGTAAGGGCATTTTTAGGTTTTAGGGTGGTTATGTGTTTTAGGTGATAAGGGCATTTTTAGGTTTTAGGGTGGGTATGGGTTTTGGAGTGGTAAGGTTATTGTTAGGTATTAGGGTGGGTATGGGTTTTGGGATGGTAAGTGAATTTTTAGGTTTTATGGTGGGTATGGGGTTTTGGGGTGCTTAGGGCATTTTTAGGGTTGAGGGTGGGCATGGGTTTTAAGGTGGTAAGGATATTTTTAGGTTTTAGGCTGGGTATAGGTTTTGGGGTGGTAATGGCATTTTTAGGTTTCACAGTGTGTGTGGGTTTTGGGTGGTAAGGGCATCTTTAGATTTTGTATTGAGTATGGGTTGTGAGTTGGTAAGGGTATTTTTAAGTTTTATGGACGGTATGGGTTTGGGGTGGTGAGTGCATTTTTAGAGTGGCCATAGGTTTTGGGGTGGTAAGGGTATTTTCAGGTTTTATGGTGGGTATGGGTTTTGGGGTGGTAAGGGCATTTTTAGATTTTAGGTTGGGCATGGGTTTTTATGTGGTAAGGATATTTTTAGGTTTTAGGGTGGGGATGGCTTTTGGGTTGGTAAGGGCATTTTTAGGTTTTAGGGTGGGCATGGGTTTTGGCGTGGTAAGGGTATTTTTAGGTTTTAGGGTGGGTATGGGTTTTGGGTCATAAGGGCATTTTTAGGTTTTAGGGTGGTTATGTGTTTTAGGTGATAAGGGCATTTTTAGGTTTTAGGGTGAGTATGGGTTTTGGAGTGGTAAGGTTATTTTTAGGTTTTAGGGTGGGTATGGGTTTTGGGATGGTAAGTGCATTTTTAGGTTTTATGGTGGGTATGGGGTTTTGGGGTGCTTAGGGCATTTTTAGGTTTTAGGGTGGGTATGGGTTTTGGTGTGGTAAGGGGTGTTTAAGTTTTAGGGTGGGTATGGCTTTTGGGATTGTAAGCGCATTTTTAGGTTTTAGGGTGGCTATGGGTTTTGGGGTGGTAAGTGCATTTTTAGGTTTTAGGGTGAGTATGGATTTTGGGGTGGTAAAGTAATTTTTAGGTTTTAAGATAGGTATGGCTTTTTGGGTGGTAGGGCATGTTTAGGTTTTAGGGTGGGTATGGGTTTTGGGTCGTAAGGGCATTTTTAGGTGTTAGGGTGGTTATGTGTTTTAGGTGGTAAGGGCATTTTTAGGTTATAGGGTGGGCATGGGTTTTGGGGTGGTAAGGTCATTTTTAGGTTTTAGGGTGGTAAGG
Source organism: Pleurodeles waltl (assembly GCF_031143425.1). Classification (NCBI taxonomy): domain Eukaryota; kingdom Metazoa; phylum Chordata; class Amphibia; order Caudata; family Salamandridae; genus Pleurodeles; species Pleurodeles waltl. Next base: position 286,233,396 of record NC_090445.1, on the reverse strand, counting down.
TTATTTTTAGGTTTTAGGGTGGGTATGGGTTTTGGGGTGGTAAGGGCATTTTTAGATTTTAGGCTGGGCATGGGTTTTAAGGTGGTAAGGATATTTTTAGGTTTTAGGGTTGGAATAGCGTTTGGGTTGGTAAGGGCATTTTTAGGTTTTAGGGTAGGCATGGGTTTTGGGGTGGTAAGGTCATTTTTAGGTTTTAGGGTGGTAAGGTTATTTTTTAGGTTTTAGGGTGGGTATGGGTTTTCGGGTGGTAAGGGCATTTTTAGATTTTAGGCTGGGCATGGGTTTTAAGGTGGTAAGGATATTTTTAGGTTTTAGGGTGGGAATAGCTTTTGGGTTGGTAAGGGCATTTTTAGGTTTTAGGGTAGGCATGGATTTTGGCGTGGTAAGGGTATTTTTAGGTTTTAGGGTGGGTATGTGTTTTGGGTCGTAAGGGCATTTTTAGGTTTTAGGGTGGTTATGTGTTTTAGGTGATAAGGGCATTTTTAGGTTTTAGGGTGGGCATGGGTTTTGGTGTGGTAAGAGCATTTTTAGGTTTTAGGGTAGGCATGGCTTTTTGGATGGTAGGGCATTTTTAGGTTTTAGGGTGGGTATGGGTTTTAGGGTTGTAAGGGCATTTTTAGGTTTTAGGGTGGTTATGGGTTTTATGTGGTAAGCGCATTTTTAGGTTTGAGGGGGGCATGGGTTTTGGGGTGGTAAGGTTATTTTTATGTTTTAGGGTGGGCATGGGTTTTGGAGTGGTAAGGGTATTTTTAGGTTTTAGGGTGGGTATGGGGTTTGGGATGGAAAGGTTATTTTTATGTTTTAGGGTGGGTATGGGTTTTGGAGTGGTAAGGGTATTTTTAGGTTTTAGGGTGGGTATGGGGTTTGGGATGGTAAGTGCATTTTTAGGATTTAGGGTGGGTATGGGTTTTTGGGTGTTAAGGGCATTTTTAGGTTTTAGGGTGGGTATGGGTTTTGGGGTGGTAAGGGGTGTTTAGGTTTTATGTTGGCGATGGCTTTTGGGATTGTAAGGGTATTTTTAGGTTTTAGGGTGGGTTGGGTTATGGGGTGGTAAGGGCATTTTTAGAGTGGCCAGGGGTTTTGGGTTGGTAAGGGTATTTTCAGGTTTTAGGGTGGGTATGGGTTTTCGGGTGGTAAGGGCATTTTTAGATTTTAGGCTGGGCATGGGTTTTAAGGTGGTAAGGATATTTTTAGGTTTTAGGGTGGGAATAGCTTTTGGGTTGGTAAGGGCATTTTTAGGTTTTAGGGTGGGCATGGGTTTTGGCGTGCTAAGGGTATTTTTAGGTTTTAGGGTGGGTATGGGTTTTGGGTCGTAAGGGCATTTTTAGGTTTTAGGGTGGTTATGTGTTTTAGGTGATAAGGACATTTTTAGGTTTTAGGGTGGGCATGGGTTTTGGTGTGGTAAGAGCATTTTTAGGTATTAGGGTAGGCATGGCTTTTTGGGTGGTAGGGCATTTTTAGGTTTTAGGGTGGGTATGGGTTTTAGGGTTGTAAGGGCATTTTTTGGTTTTAGGGTGGTTATGGGTTTTATGTGGTAAGCGCATTTTTAGGTTTGAGGGGGCATGGGTTTTGGGGTGGTAAGGTTATTTTTATGTTTTAGGGTGGGCATGGGTTTTGGAGTGGTAAGGGTATTTTTAGGTTTTAGGGTGGGTATGGGGTTTGGGATGGTAAGTGCATTTTTAGGATTTAGGGTGGGTATGGGTTTTGGGGTGGTAAGGGGTTCTTTAGGTTTTAGGGTGGGTATGGGTTTTGGGGTGGTAAGGGGTTCTTTAGGTTTTAGGGTGGGTATGGGTTTTTGGGTGGTAAGGGGTGTTTAGGTTTTATGTTGGGTATGGCTTTTGGGATTTTAAGGGTATTTTTAGGTTGTAGGGTGAGTATGGGTTTTGGGGTGGTAAGGGCATGTTCAGGTCTTAGGCTGGGTATAGGTTTTGGGGTGGTAAGGGCGTTTTTAGGTTTTACAGTGGGTGTGGGTTTTGGGGTGGTAAGGGCATTTTTAGATTTTGTATTGAGCATGGGTTTTGAGTTGGAAAAAGGGTATTTTTAGGTTTTGTGGTATGGGTTATGGGGTGGTAAGGACATTTTTAGAGTGGCCATGGGTTTTGGGTTGGTAAGGGTATTTTCAGGTTTTAGGGTGGGTATGGGTTTTGGGGTGGTAAGGGTATTTTTAGGTTTTAGGGTGGGTATGGCCTTTGGGTTGGTTAGGGCATTTTTAGGTTTTAGGGTGGGCATGGGTTTTTGCGTGGTAAGGGTATTTTTAGGTTTTAGGGTGAGTATGTATTTTGGGGTGGTAAAGGCATTTATTAGGTTTTAGGGTAGGTATGGCTTTTTGGGTGGTAGGGCATTTTTAGGTTTTAGGGTGGGTATGGGTTTTGGGTCGTAAGGCCATTTTTAGGTTTAATGGTGGTTATGTGTTTTAGGTGGTAAGGGCATTTTTAGGTTTCAGGATGGACATGGGTTTTGGGGTAGTAAGGTTATTTTTAGGTTTTAGGGTGGGTATAGGTTTTGAGGTGGTAAGGGCATTTTTAGGTTTTACAGTGGGTGTGGGTTTTGCGGTTGTAAGGGCATCTTTAGATTTTGGGGTGAGCATGGGTTGTGAGTTGGTAAGGGTATTTTTAAGTTTTATGGAAGGTATGGGTTTGGGGTGGTGAGTGCATTTTTAGAGTGGCTATAGGTTTTGGGGTGGTAAGGGTATTTTCAGGTTTTATGGTGGGTATGGGTTTTGGGGTGGTAAGGGCATTTTTAGATTTTAGGCTGGGTATGGGTTTTACTGTGGTAAGGATATTTTTAGGTTTTAGGGTGGGAATGGCTTTTGGGTTGGTAAGGGCATTTTTAGGTTTTAGGGTGGTTATGTGTTTTAGGTGATAAGGGCATTTTTAGGTTTTAGGGTGGGCATGGGTTTTGGTGTGGTAAGGGGTGTTTAGGTTTTCTAGGTGTTAGGTTGACTATGGGTTTTGGGGTGGTAAGGACATTTTTAGGTTTTAGGGTAGGCATGAGTTTTGCGATGGTAAGGGTATTCTTAGGATTTAGGGTGAGTATGGATTGGGGAGTGGTAAGGGCATTTTTAGGTTTTAGGGTAGGTATGGCTTTTTGGGTGGTAGGGCATTTTTAGGTTTTAGGGTGGGTATGGGTTTTGGTCATAAGGGCATTTTTAGGTTTTAGGGCGGTTATGTGTTTTAGGTGATAAAGGCATTTTTAGGTTTTAGCGTGGGCATGGGTTTTGGGGTGGTAAGCTGTGTTTAGGTTTTAGGGTGGGTATGGGTTTTGGGATAGTAAGGGCATTTCTAGGTTTTAGGGAGACTATGGGTTTTGGGGTGGTAAGGGACTTTTTAGGTTTTAGGGTGGGTATGGGTTTTGGGTTGGTAAGGACATTTTTAGGTTTTAGGGTAGGCATGGGTTTTGGGTTGGTAAGGGTATTCTTAGGTTTTAGGGTGAGTATGGATTGTGGAGTGGTAAGGGCATTTTTAGGTTTTAGGGTAGGTATGGCTTTTTGGATGGTAGGGCATTTTTAAGCTTTAGGGTGGTTATGGGTTTTAGGTGGTAAGCGCAGTTTTAGGTTTGAGGGTGGGCATGGGTTTTGGGGTGGTAAGGTTATTTTTATGTTTTAGGGTGGGTATGGGTTTTGGAGTGGTAAGGTTTTTTTTAGGTTTTAGGGTGGGTATGGGTTTTGGGTCGTAAAGGCATTTTTAGGTTTTAGGGTGGGCATGGGTTTTGGGGTGGTAAGGTTATTTTTAGATTTTGGGGTGGTAAGGTTATTATTAGGTTTTAGGGTGGGTATGGGTTTTGGGGTGGTAAGGGGTTCTTTAGGTTTTAGGGTGGGTATGGGTTTTTGGGTGGTAAGGGGTGTTTAGGTTTTATGTTGGGTATGGCTTTTGGGATTGTAAGGGTATTTTTAGGTTTTAGGGTGGGTATGGGTTTTGGGGTGGTAAGGGCATGTTTAGGTTTTAGTCTGGGTATAGGTTTTGGGGTGGTAAGGGCCTTTTTAGGTTTTACAGTGGTTGTGGGTTTTGGGGTGGTAAGGGCATTTTTAAATTTTGTATTGAGCATGGGTTTTGAGTTGGTAAGGGTATTTTTAGGTTTTATGGTGGGAATGGCTTTTGGGTTGGTAAGGGCATTTTTAGGTTTTAGGATAGGCATGGGTTTTGGCGTGGTAAGGGTATTTTTAGGTTTTAGGGTGGGTATGGGTTTTGGGTCGTAAGGGCATTTTTAGGTTTTAGGGTGGTTATGTGTTTTAGGTGATAAGGGCATTTTTAGGTTTTAGGGTGGGCATGGGTTTTTGGTGGTAAGCGCAGTTTTAGGTTTGAGGGTGGGCATGGGTTTTGGGGTGGTAAGGTTATTTTTATGTTTTAGGGTGGGTATGGGTTTTGGAGTGGTAAGGTTTTTTTTAGGTTTTAGGGTGGGTATGGGTTTTGGGTCGTAAAGGCATTTTTAGGTTTTAGGGTGGGCATGGGTTTTGGGGTGGTAAGGTTATTTTTAGATTTTGGGGTGGTAAGGTTATTATTAGGTTTTAGGGTGGGTATGGGGTTTGGGGTGGTAAGGGGTTCTTTAGGTTTTAGGGTGGGTATGGGTTTTTGGGTGGTAAGGGGTGTTTAGGTTTTATGTAGGGTATGGCTTTTGGGATTGTAAGGGTATTTTTAGGTTTTAGGGTGGGTATGGGTTTTGGGGTGGTAAGGGCATGTTTAGGTTTTAGTCTGGGTATAGGTTTTGGGGTGGTAAGGGCATTTTTAGGTTTTACAGTGGTTGTGGGTTTTGGGGTGGTAAGGGCATTTTTAAATTTTGTATTGAGCATGGGTTTTGAGTTGGTAAGGGTATTTTTAGGTTTTATGGTGGGAATGGCTTTTGGGTTGGTAAGGGCATTTTTAGGTTTTAGGATAGGCATGGGTTTTGGCGTGGTAAGGGTATTTTTAGGTTTTAGGGTGGGTATGGGTTTTGGGTCGTAAGGGCATTTTTAGGTTTTAGGGTGGTTATGTGTTTTAGGTGATAAGGGCATTTTTAGGTTTTAGGGTGGGCATGGGTTTTGGTGTGGTAAGGGGTGTTTAGGTTTTAGGGTGGGTATGGGTTTTGGGATAGTAAGGGCATTTCTAGGTTTTAGGGTGACTATGGGTTTTGGGGTGGTAAGGGACTTTTTAGGTTTTAGGGTGGGTATGGGTTTTGGGTTGGTAAGGACATTTTTAGGTTTTAGGGTAGGCATGGGTTTTGTGTTGGTAAGGGTATTCTTAGGATTTAGGGTGAGTATGGATTGGGGAATGGTAAGGGCATTTTTCGGTTTTAGGGTAGGTATGGCTTTTAGGGGGGGTAGGGCATTTTTAGGTTTTAGGGTGGGTATGGGTTTTGGTCATAAGGGCATTTTTAGGTTTTAGGGTGGTTATGTGTTTTAAGTGATAAGGGAATTTTTAGGTTTTAGGATGGGCATGGGTTTTGGGGTGGTAAGGGGTGTTTAGGTTTTAGGGTGGGTATGGGCTTTGGGACAGTAAGGGCATTTCTAGGTTTTAGGGTGACTATGGGTTTTGGGGTGGTAAGGGACTTTTTAGGTTTTAGGGTGGGTATGGGTTTTGGGTTGGTAAGGACATTTTTAGGTTTTAGGGTAGGGATGGGTTTTGGGTTGGTAAGGGTATTCTTAGGTTTTAAGGTGAGTATGGATTGTGGAGTGGTAAGGGCTTTTTTAGGTTTTAGGGTAGGTATGGCTTTTTGGATGGTAGGACATTTTTAGTGTGGTTATGAGTTTTAGGTGGTAAGCGCAGTTTTAGGTTTGAGGGTGGGCTTGGGTTTTGGGGTGGTAAGGTTATTTTTATGTTTTAGGGTGGGTATGGGTTTTGGAGTGGTAAGTTTTTTTTTTAGGTTTTAGGGTGGGGATGGGTTTTGGGGTTGTAAGTGCATTTTTAGGTTTTAGGGTGGGTATGGGGTTTTGGGGTGCTCAGGGCATTTTTAGGTTTTAGAGTAGGTATGGCTTTTTGGGTGGTAGGGCATTTTTAGGTTTTAGGGTGGGTATGGGTTTTGGGTCGTAAAGGCATTTTTAGGTTTTAGGGTGGTTATGTGTTTTAGGTGGTAAAGGCATTTTTAGGTTTTAGGGTGGGCATGGGATTTGGGGTGGTAAGGTTATTTTTAGGTTTTAGGGTGGTAAGGTTATTTTTAGGTTTTAGGGTGGGTATGGGTTTTGGGGTGGTAAGGGTTTCTTTAGGTTTTAGGGTGGGTATGGGTTTTTGGGTGGAAAGGGGTGTTTAGGTTTTATGTTGGGTATGGCTTTTGGGATTGTTAGGGTATTTTTAGGTTTTATTGTGGGTATGGGTTTTGGGGTGGTAAGGGCATGTTTAGATTTTAGGCTGGGTATAGGTTTTGGGGTGGTAAGGGCATTTTTAGGTTTTACAGTGGGTGTGGGTTTTGGGGTGGTAAGGGCATTTTTAGATTTTGTATTGAGCATGGGTTTTGAGTTGGTAAGGGTATTTTTAGGTTTTATGGTGGGTATGGGTTATGGGGTGGTAAGGGCATTTTTAGAGTGGCCATGGGTTTTGGGTTGGTAAGGGTATTTTCAGGTTTCAGGGTGGTTATGGGTTTTAGGGTGGTAAGGGTATTTTTAGGTTTTAGGGTGGGTATGGCCTTTGGGTTGGTTAGGGCATTTTTAGGTTTTAGGGTGGGCATGGGTTTTTGCGTGGTGAGGGTATTTTTATGTTTTAGGGTGAGTATGGATTTTGGGGTGGTAAAGGCATTTTTAGGTTTTAGGGTAGGTATGGCTTTTTGGTGTGGTAGGGCATTTTTAGGTTTTAGGGTGGGTATGGGTTTTGGGTCGTAAGGCCATTTTTAGGTTTTATGGTGGTTATGTGTTTTAGGTGGTAAGGGCATTTTTAGGTTTTAGGGTGGGCATGGGTTTTGGGGTAGTAAGGTTATTTTTAGGTTTTAGAGTGGGTATAGGTTTTGGGGTGGTAAGGGCATTTTTAGATTTTGGGGTGAGTATGGGTTGTGAGTTTGTAAGGGTGTTTTTAAGTTTTATGGAAGGTATGGGTTTGGGGTGGGGAGGGCATTTTTAGAGTGACCATGGGTTTTGGGGTGGTAAGGGTATTTCCAGGTTTTAGGGTGGGTATGGGTTTTGGGGTGGTAAGGGCATTTATAGATTTTAGGTTGGGCATTGGTTTTAAGGTGGTAAGGATATTTTTAGGTTTTAGGGTGGGATTGGCTTTTGGGTTGGTAAGGGCATTTTTAGGTTTTAGGGTGGGCATGGGTTTTGGCGTGGTAAAGGTATTTTTAGGTTTTAGGGTGGGTATGGGTTTTGGGTCGTAAAGGCATTTTTAGGTTTTAGGGTGGTTATGTGTTTTATGTGATAAGGGCATTTTTAGGTTTTAGGGTGGGCATGGGTTTTGGTGTGGTAAGGGGTGTTTAGGTTTTAGGGTGGGTATGGGTTTTGGGATATTAAGGGCATTTCTAGGTTTTAGGGTGGGTATGGGTTTTGGGTTGTTAAGGACATTTTTAGGTTTTAGGGTAGGTATGGCTTTTTGGGTGGTAGGGCATTTTTAGGTTTTAGGGTGGGTATGGGTTTTGGTCATAAGGGCATTTTTAGGTTTTAGGGTGGTTATGTGTTTTAGGTGATAAGGAAATTTTTAGGTTTTAGGGTGGGCATGGGTTTTGGGGTGGTAAGGGGTGTTTAGGTTTTAGGGTGGGTATGGGTTTTGGGATAGTAAGGGCATTTCTAGGTTTTAGGGTGACTATGGGTTTTGGGGTGGTAAGTGACTTTTTAGGTTTTAGGGTGGGTATAGGTTTTGGGTTGGTAAGGACATTTTTAGGTTTTAGGGTAGGCATGGGTTTTGGGTTGGTAATGGTATTCTTAGGTTTTAGGGTGAGTATGGATTGTGGAGTGGTAAGGGTATTTTTAGGTTTTAGGGTAGGTATGGCTTTTTGGATGGTAGGGCATTTTTAGGTTTTAGGGTGGTTATGGGTTTTAGATGGTAAGTGCAGTTTTAGGTTTGAGGGTGGGCATGGGTTTTGGGGTGGTAAGGTTATTTTTCTGTTTTAGGGTGGGTATGGGTTTTGGAGTGGTAAGGTTTTTTAAAGGTTTTAGGGTGGGTATGGGTTTTGGGGTGGTAAGTGCATTTTTAGGTTTTAGGGTGGGTATGGGGTTTTGGGGTGCTCAGGGCATTTTTAGGTTTTAGGGTAGGTATGGTTTTTTGGGTGGTAGGGCATTTTTAGGTTTTAGGGTGGGTATGGGTTTCGGGTCGTAAAGGCATTTTTAGGTTTTAGGGTGGTTATGTGTTTTAGGTGGTAAGGGCATTTTTAAGTTTTAGGGTGGTGATGGGTTTTGGGGTGGTAAGGTTATTTTTAGGTTTTAGGGTGGTAAGGTTATTTTTAGGTTTTAGGGTGGGTATGGGCTTTGGGGTGGTAAGTGCATTTTTAGGTTTTAGGGTGGGTATGAGGATTTGGGGTGCTAAGGGCATGTTTAGGTTTTAGGGTGGGTATGGGTTTTGGGGTGGTAAGGGCTTTTTAGGATTTAGGGTGGGCATGGGTTTTGGGGTGGTAAGGGGTGTTTAGGTTTTAGGGTGGGTATGGCTTTTGGGATTTTAAGGGCATTTCTAGGTTTTAGGGTGAATATGGGTTTTGGGGTAGTAAGGGAATTTTTAGGTTTTATGGTGGGTATGGGATTTGGGGTGGTAAGGGGGTTTAGGTTTTAGAGTGGGTATGGGGTTTGGGGTGGTAAGGGGTGATAAGGTTTTAGGGTGCGTATGGTTTTCGGGTGGTAAGGTAATTTTTGGAGTTTAGAGTAGGTAGGGTTTTTGGGTGAAAAGGTGTGTTTGTGTATATATATATATATATGTGTGTGTGTATATATTACATATATATGTGTGTGTATAAAAATATATATATATATATATATATACACACACACACATACATTTATCTATAATGTATGTTATACTTACCTCTAGTTTTTCCCATGCGTATGCCTTTACCAACTATGCCTTTACTACGAAATTTTTGTGGTAAAGACATTCATGGTAAAAGCGTATGGATTGTAAAAACATTTTCTGGTAAGTAATGACCATGCATTGTACTTACCACGTTATAAAAGCATGTGTTGTAAGTGCATGCGTTGTTCCATCATACATCTGCATGCCTATCGCAGTATACAGCAGAGTGATAGGCTAAATTCCAAATTGGCCAAGATCGTTGCTCCACATTTAATTCTTACAAGTGCGTGTCTATCGCTGTACGATGTCAATGGCAAGTGTCAACTTTTATTTTGGCAGTGTAAAACAAGAAGAATCAAATAGGATCTAAACTTGGTTCGTTGCTTCCAAACGAGAGTCTGCATGTAGGTGAGAAACGTTGCTAGGCAACAGTAGCCTGAAGCCTTCCGTAAGCGACATTTTGCCAGCAACAAGGTTTTTGATGAGAGATCGTTGCTAGGCAAATAAAACGTTACTCAGAACGCTTAACACCGACTTGTCAAAATGATGAATTGTTGCCTCCAAAACACGCAGGGCATCACAGTAATAGCATAGCTTCAGGGCAAACACTGTCAGACACTCAAAGCAGCGCGCATTATAAATACTGTGTCAGAGTTGAGATGTCGAATTACACAGGGTTTCTTCCACTCGTCGCAAGTGTTAAATCGGCACACATATTATAAGGATAAAGTTGCTTTTATTGAGGATTCAATTTAGAAACGTATACGACATCCCATCCACCGCACCTCCTTAGTCGTCCCTCAGTAACAATTGAGATTTTCCTAGCCTTGGTGTCTGAAAGGCTAGATTTTATTAAAGACATGGAGGCGAGTATTATGCAGTCTTTTCTTGCTTTAATTACAAACAGCAGCCAAGCAAGAACTACAGTATCCAGAAACAAAGAACTACAAGATGACATCATAGTGAAGTAACCAATGGGATATCACAATGCACTACTAATATCTTAACTGCGAGCAACAAGTCCTCTTTTCTTGATGCGAACTAAAGAGGAGAAGTAACCAAAACAATCACATAGAACATAAAAACCAAAGTCATAAAGTCCATGCAACCATCTCGAAGATGACGGAGACCGAAGGACGACTGGAAGGCATAGTCGATGCCGCACAAATCCAAGCTTGGTAAGAGACGTTGGTGTGTATCACGCTGAGCCAACACCGGAAGAGGGAGTTGGTACTGAAAGAGAGAAACAGGGCGGGTTAAATCGTGGTGGGATAATACTCGCCTCCGTGTCTTTAATAAAATCTAGCCTTTCAGACACCAAGGCTAGGAAAATCTCAATTTTATTACAAGACCGGAGGCTCCTATTATGCATGTTCAAAGCATTGCAATCACAGAATCTGAGACATGAGAAATCGGTTTACAATAAAAAGTTCTAAACATATTTTCATTCGACCAGTCTGCAGATCTGAGAATATCCTGTAAAGAGGAACCTGCCCAAAAAGCACGAGAGGCCATAGCCCCCCTGGCCGAATGGGCACCAAAGGCACTAATATCAATGCCAGCAAGGGACATAACCCATTTAACCCAACGAGCCAGGGTAGGGGAAGACACAGGAAGGTGAGGTTTCTGAAAAGAAATAAGAAGTTGGGATGAAGAGGACGATCTCAAATCTGCAGTACGGGTTACATAAGTTTTTAAGCAATTTGCAACACATATCTTGGGTTGAGAGGGAAAGTATGGATAATTAATACTAGACAAGTTGGTTTTCGTACGTTTTTTGATCTGAAACGAAACACCTAGGGGAGAAAAGAAAAAGGAAGTAACATCCAGTGCTCTAACATCTGAGATCCGCTTGATAGAAACTAAACATAAAAGCATGGTTAACTTAGCCGAAAGCTGTTTGAGAGATAATAATTCATTATCAGGCCACGAGGTAAGAAAACGCAACACCAGAGTAACATCCCACATAACATTATATTTAGGAGACGGTGTATTAACGTATCTTACTCCCTTTAACAATTGACAGACCAGGGGATGCTCTCCAACTGGCCTACCATCAACTCTTTGATGCTCCGCAGAAATGGCAGATCTATACAAATTAATAGTGCGATAAGCCTTACCTTGAGAAGCCAAAGAAGCCAAAAAATTTATAATTAATACTACATTCGCTGAAAAGGGATCTGAATTCCTGACCAGGCACCAGCTGCACCAAAGGGACCAAGCTGACTTATAGGCCCTGGAAGTTCCCGGGGCTCTGGCCTGCTGGATAAATTTAACAGCGTCCTCCGAAATTCCTGGGACTCCCCAGGACGACCCGAAACTTTCCAAGCTATGAGGAACAGGGATCCGTTGAGAATCAACTGATGTTGATGGCCCTGAGGATTCAAGAGGAGATCGGGAAATTGAGGCAGCCAAAGAGGCGGAGCGATCGCCAGCTCTAATAGAGTCGGATACCACGGTTGGGTCTGCCAGAAAGGAGTTACAATCACCAGAATAGACCGTTGCCTGCGCACCTGAGCGAGGACTCTGGGGATGAGAAGGAAAGGGGGAAAAGCATATAGAAGGGAAGTCGGCCAAATCTGAAGAAAGGCATCTGTGGCCAGGGCTTGTGGATCTGGCCTCCAACTGAAATATGAAGGAAGGTGAGAATTGAGGCGAGAAGCAAACAGATCTATAGACATTTCTCCAAAGACAAAAGAAAGGTGACTGAACACTGAAGGGTGCAGTTGCCAATCGCTGGAATCGTGAAGGTGTCTGGAATACCAATCCGCTACTGTATTGAATCTGCCTGGCAGGAAAACCGCCTTGACTGAAATCCGACGAGGCAGACAATATTCCCAAAGATGTTTTGCCAGAGAGGAGAGTATTTTTGACCTGGTACCTCCCAGGTGATTGATGTATCTGACCGCTGACAAATTGTCCATCCTGAGAAGGATGGTGCAACTTACCCTGTTCTTTGCAAAAGTGCGGATGGCAAAGGAACCTGCAAGCATCTCTAAACTGTTGATGTGCAAGAAGGACTCCTTCAGAGACCATGCGCCCCCAGTCGAGAACTGACCACATCTCGCGCCCCAACCCGTCCGACTTGCATCGGATTCTAATACAAGATCTGGGGCGGCAGAGAAGATAGTTCTGCCGTTCCAGGCATCTAGATGGGTTAGCCACCACTGAAGCTCTTCTTTGGATTCGGCATCTAAGACCAAGGGATCCGAATAAGCGAGACCCTTGTGAAGATGACGTATTTTGAGCCGTTGCAGGGCTCGATAATGTAAAGGACCTGGGAAGATTGCCTGAATGGAAGAAGCTAACAGACCTACCAGGCGTGCCAGATTTCTGAGAGAGATCTGCGGAAGGGAAAGGGAGTGACGAATCTCCTTCTTGATCAATGAAACCTTGTGTTGCGGGAGCTGCAACACCGATAGAGTGGTATCTATTCGAAAACCGAGAAACTCCAAAGATTGAGTCGGAACTAAAACCGACTTTTGCACATTGATGAGAAAACCAGATCGCGAAGGAGGTTTAGACACAGTTGAAGATGATCTAGAAGTAGATTTTTGTCCTGTGCCATCAAAAGGAAGTCGTCCAAATAGAGAATTAAACGCACCCCGTGAGACCGGAGAAAGGCTGCGACGGGTTTGAGAATCTTGGTGAAACACCAAGGAGCGGAAGAAAGGCCGAAGGGAAGAACTCGAAAGTGGTAAAAAGAGTCCTGCCATTGGAATTGAAGAAACTTCCTGTGTGAATGATGAATTGGGACTGTGAGATAGGCGTCTTGCAGATCCAGTCTGACTAGCCAATCTCGGTGAAGCAGAATGTCCCTGAGATGGAGAATAGTCTCCATCTTGAAGTGACGATAGATTATAAAATTGTTGAAAGCCTTGAGATTCAACACCAGACGAAATTTGTGATTCTTCTTCTGAACTAGAAAGATGGTGCTGAGAAAGCCCGAAGAGTCGAATTGAACAGGCTCTATTGCGCACTTGGCCAGGAGAGATTGGATTTCGACGCGCAAAAGCTCGTTTTGCTCTTGGGAAAAAACTAGGGGTATAGGGACGCGACTCTGAACTGGCATCTGATAGAATTCTAACCGGTACCCTTGAACAGATTGAATCACCCAGGGATCTGAGGTGAGAGAACGCCATGAATCGAGACACAGAGCTAATCTGCCCCCTACAGGAGGAAGGCCAGAAGCGGAAATACTTACCGGAGGTTTGGTCTCCCCTGCTGGAGTAACCTCTGGTCCGGTAGCCTCTTGAACGACGGGGATAGAACTTCGGTTTGTATCCTGAATAGGATTCAGGTTGAGATTGTTGGTTGAAGGAGTCTCTGTTGGAATAATGATTCCTGATGGAGCGGCCGGCAAAGCGACTCCTGCCTTTGCCGGCCCTGGCAAAAACCCGAGACGAAAAATTTTTCTTCATCGAAAGCTGGGCCTTATCCAGAGAGGCAAAGGTGGACACATATTTGCCCAAATCTTTAATAAAAGAGTCTCCAAATAACAGGCCTTTGGCCAAAGGACCCTCATCTTTTGAGGCCAGAGAAGTTAATTTGGGATCGATCTTTAAAAGCAGACTCTTCCTCCTTTCAATCGAAAGTTGAGTGTTGGCGTTCCCCAGCATACAAATAGCACGTTGCGCCCAGTTTGAAAGGACCTCCGGATCAATAGGGTTATTATCCATTTTTGCTTCTTCCGCCAAATCAAAAATTCTGGTGAGAGGGCCCACCAAATCAAGAAGCTTGTCCTGGCAACCTGACCAGGCTCTATCCACGCCCTTTTTGGGATCCTTGCCGAATTTTGAGAAAAACATCAGCATGTTAGGATCAATTACCGGAGTTGCTGTTATATTATCCGGAAGAGAGGGACGAGGACACTCTGACTTGAGTTTATTACGAGCGGCCTTATCCAGAGGGTGACGTAAGAAGAAAGAAACATAATCCGCCACATGCTCTGATGGGTACCACTCCATTGAATTTGGATGGACCATGAAGGAGGGATCAAATAAGGCTTCACCAGCATGGTCGACTAAATCGTGAGACACTAGGTGTACGTCACCACCGTCAGGAGGAGAAATTCTACGCCTTTTCTCCAGAGGCCCATAAGAAACTGGATCTTCTGATCCGTCCACATCGCCATCATGGCTGGAAACATTATCATCGTCATCCGTGTCTCTTAACTGCGAAATATATAAAGGAGAAGGAGGGGGACCCGATTTATAGACCTCTCGGGTGGAAGGACCAGAGGAAACGCCTTTGGACGTCATTGGGAGAGTGGCCGCACGTTTCCTGCTCTTATTAAGAGGCAATTTGGAAGAAGACATCATCTTTGAAACCGAGGCTTCAAAATTTTTGGTAACCTCAGACATGGAAACTGAGACTGCCTGCTGTACAGAGTCCCTTATGAAGGACTTAAACTCTCCTGAAACACCTGGGAATCCTCCTCCCCAGCCATAATGTAAAAACACTAGACAAAATAAACAAAAACAACCAAGTAGCAAGCACTGGTCACCGAAGGGTTAATTTTTTGAGGAAAAAGAAAAAAGGAGTGTCTGAAGGGGCGGGACCGAGCCAAGGGAGGCGGTTCAATGCAGTCGAAGTCGACTGACAGACGTGGGCAGGAGTTGAGAATGCAAAACGAGACAAAGTGAGCCAAATTATGCTCAAATAACAAACAAACCCGGTCAGAAATAAAGACGCGACGCGAGTATCAGCTGACAAGGTATGCCGGCCCAAAGAATGTGAGGAATGCGACACGCTCGAGCGCGCGTCCTCAACGGCCGAAGACGGCCGTTGAGAGACGCTGTGTCGGAAGGACAGAAAAAAAGGACACGCGTTCCCTTATGATAACCGCGCGCTAAACACACAAGTTTCACAATGCAATGGTAATATAGAAAAGCACAATAAATAACCGAGCAAGTAATGCAGGTACTTATCTTGACTGCGAGCAGCAAGAAAAGAGGACTTGTTGCTCGCAGTTAAGATATTAGTAGTGCATTGTGATATCCCATTGGTTACTTCACTATGATGTCATCTTGTAGTTCTTTGTTTCTGGATACTGTAGTTCTTGCTTGGCTGCTGTTTGTAATTAAAGCAAGAAAAGACTGCATAATAGGAGCCTCCGGTCTTGTAATAAAATCTCTTTCTCCTCCGCTCCACATTCTTAATGGAACTTCAAGCAGTACAGGTTCCACGGCTTAGCTCAAAGCACATATAACAACTCCACATAGTGATTATTCCATAATGTTAGATCAATGAAAGAAACTGCTCCTCATCCTAACTGGGGTCAGCTCACAACTGAAAGGAGACTTACATCCTAAGATCAAAAAGTATTTAAAAGCACTAAGTCATAACCTACCTTGGGGGGGAAATGGAGCAACCTATGAGTATCCTTATGACCAACACATAGTGTATTTATTTTGGGTCCTTTTATCAATTAGAAGCCATTGCAAGTGAAATAAAGTATGGGAGGCTGGTTCAAACTGGAGAACTCAACAGATAATCCAAACAGAAGACTTGTAAACCACCTGAAATTTGGTTTCTAAGGTTTGCTCAAAATAAAATGACCACAAATGTCAGCAAGAAATTTTACATGGACCTACGGTGGCAAATAAAGGGTAAAATAAGAAGCCCACAATACAAACATAGGCCCCAGGTGTAAAGCCCTCTCCAGAATCAGCAAGTCAAAAAGCAGACCCACCCAGAGATCTACACTTCCATAGAACCAGAATCTCTGTTCTGTCTAAGTTTAGTTTGAGCCTCACTTTCTAAATATATTGCTTGAAATTATGTGGGATCTCATAAACCCCTGAAGCTCCAGTAAAGTATGGTAATCAAGAGCATAGTGGTAAAACAGGAGGCCATGGAGGTATTTGAGACTGGCAAGTTGCTCAACAGACGTATTCAAGTAAGGGGACAGTACATATCCCTGAAATATGCTTCAAAAGACCAGACATATATAAAAACTTAAAGGAGGGAAGTAAATAACTTGTTAATGCTATATCAGAAGGGACTGAAAACCGTGTGAAGTCATGCTGTAGATATCAGTTTCAAAGTGACTGGTAAGTACCACAGCATGGCCACTGGTGTTAAACACTGCACAGAGGTATTGCAGAATTAGGGCTGTGACTGTACCGCAGCCACTAACTGGCTTAGTTTAACAAACACAAATACATATATTGTTTCATGCCCCTCACCAATGAAAGGCAAAAAACAAACCCTGACATAATCAAGCGAGCCATACCACTTACAAAGTTGTTAGAACTGAGGAGTCAGAGCATTGTACACAAACCTAGCCAGAACCAGATAAAAAAATAATCTGCAACTGGGTGGACCTTCCCCTACCTTCCATCTGGGCCACAAACATTTCAAGGGTGGGAAGTATTCAGACAGGCATCCTAAGAAGGGTATTTCTGCCCTAAACAGAGCTCTTCCTCTCCACCGCACTTTCCAAGAGATCGACAAGTAAAGGGTGCATCCTGGAGCAGTTTGCTTCGCCGGACTCTGGGGCCCATATTTATACCTTTTTTAGCGCCACATGTGCGCCCCATTTTGACGCAAAAAACAGCACAAACTTACAAAATATAATTGTATTTTACAAGTTTATGCCGTTTTTGCGTCAAACAATGACACAAATTCGGCGCTTAAAAAGTATAAATATGGGCCCGGGTCTTTTGGAGGGGAGTGTTTCATCTTTGCTTGATGCAAGCACAACATTCAGATCTACCTAAATATTACAGAGGTCTCTCTCAATTCTGACGGCAGAGTTTGTTACTTTAGTTCCTGTGTCTAAGGAAAGTAAACACTCAAGTATTTCTATGGTCTAGGAGTCTGAGGACCAGGGTCGGGATTAGGGCAGTGAAACTGTGCGACCACAGTGGGTGCTGACCTTGAAGGGGGGGGGGAGAAGTATCAGGAGTTCATGCAGTGATAAAAATAATTGCTGCTCCTGCTAGAGAGAGAGATCAGAGTTTTGTCTAGTGGCAGTTTTGACTCACAATCAAGTAGAGCAGAGGGTTTAATATGCCTGCTGCAAAGAACAGATTTGTATTCTATGTGAATAGTTGAGATTAGTAAAGCCAAAAAAACAAATTAAACATATGGGAGAGATGAAGGCACTTTTGCCAGGTAGCACTGTGG
This sequence comes from Pleurodeles waltl, assembly GCF_031143425.1. Taxonomy (NCBI): domain Eukaryota; kingdom Metazoa; phylum Chordata; class Amphibia; order Caudata; family Salamandridae; genus Pleurodeles; species Pleurodeles waltl. The sequence continues at coordinate 286,216,375 of NC_090445.1, read as the reverse complement.
GAAATCTGAGGAGGAGGTCTTGAGGGGTGGCGCCAAAAAAGATTGTCGGACCAGGCACCACCAGCTCTAAAGCCGGACGTGATGAGGGTTGGCTCTCCATTTGAGAATCACTGAGTGGTCCACTGGGGCATAGCCACTTTGTGGACTGACAGAAATATGACAGAGGTGCATTTCTGTCTAAGCTCTACAGGATTGTCATCTGTGCTAGATGTGGATTGTTCTTTGACTGCCTTTGGTTTTGCTGTACTGAGGCAGATTGACTCTGTTAATTTATTGGGATTAAACTTCCCTTCCTGGGTTGCACTACCAAGTCAGGAGTTGATCTTTAATGCTTGCTACATCATCATGATTTAGGATCTGAGACAAGAAAGAGGGATTACGTGATATTGCCTGGAATACTGAAGGAAATAAAGGTTAATGTAATTCAGAAGCTTTCAAACAGTTTTGCTCTCTCCCCTCATAGAAAATTGTTTTGAACTCGCGCCCAAAACTTTATAGCAAGGATTGGAGATGTGGGAGGGTCAGGGTGTTAGAGGGTCCCTTAAAACACAAACTACTCTCAGCTATAAAATAAAGGTTCCAACCATGAGAGAAATTAAAAAGACACTGATGGATGAAGAGGTTATTATGTTAGGTTCCCCACTCACATAGTGTGGAGACCCAGAGATGGTGTAGATGGAAAGAGCAACTTTTGAAGGTGGTTCCATTGTCCTAGGGCCACCATAGGCTGAGTTATGATCAAAACATTTGTAAAAGAATGCCCTGCAAAGCATTATAGGATGACAGAGTGCAGCAAATATTGTAGTATGTTGGCAGTAATGGTCTGAACAGCCCCTAGAGGACACCACAATAAAAATAAAGGCCCATATTTATACTTTTTTGACGCAAAACTGCGCTAACGCAGTTTTGCGCCCAAAAAATTAGCGCCGGCGCCGTATTTATTGAATGACGTTAGCCGGCGTTAGCCGCCGGCGCTGTCTGGTGTGCGTTAAAAAAAACGACGTACACCAGGCAGCGCCGGCGTAGGGGGAAAATGGCGTATGGGCGTCCACAAATGGTGCAAGTCAGGCTAAGGCAAAAAAATCGCCTTAACCCGATTTGCGCCATTTTTTTACGACGCCCATCCCCCATTGAAATGACTCCTGTCTTAGCAAAGACAGGAGTCATGCCCCCTTGCCCAATGGCCATGCCCAGGGGACTTCTGTCCCCTGGGCATGGTCATTGGGCATAGTGGCATGTAGGGGGGCACAAATCAGGCCCCCTATGCCACAATTTTTTTAAAAAAAAAATACTCACCTGAACTTACCTTAATGTCCCTGGGGTGGGTCCCTCCACCCTTGGGTGTTCTCCTGGGGTGGGCAAGGGTGGCAGGGGGTGTCCCTGGGGGCAGGGGAGGGCACCTCTGGGCTCATTCTGAGCCCACAGGTCCCTTAACGCCTGCCCTGACCCAGGCGCTAAAATCCGGCGCAAATGCGGGTTTTTTAGACCCGCCCACTCCCAGGCGTAATTTTTGCCCGGGAGTATAAATACGACGCATATGCATCGGAGTCATTTTTTAAGACGGGAACGCCTACCTTGCATATAATTAACGCAAGGAAGGTGTTCACGCAAAAAAATTACGCTAACTCCATGAACTTTGGCGCTAGACGCGTCTAACGCCAAAGTATAAATATGGAGTTAGTTTTGCGTCGAATTTGCGTCGAAAAAAACGACGCAAATTCGGCGCAAACGGAGTATAAATATGCCCCATAACTTGTAGGAAACATAGTCATGTAACCATATAATTAGCCCCTAGGGGGCATAACCACATGAAAATAGAATGGCACAAAGTAATGCAGTGCAACCACATATTTAACTCCTAGAGGACAAAGGGGCATATTTATACTCTGTTTGCGCCGAATGTGCGTCAAAAAAGTTTGACGCACATTCAGCGCAAACCATGCACCATATTTATACAATGACGCCCGAGCCCGCGAACGCCAAAACTCTGCAGTGTGCTTCATTTTCTGGATGCGGGAAACCGCCTTGTGTTAATGACATGCAAGGTAGGTGTTCCCGTCCAAGAAATTACTTAAACACCCGTGCGCCATATTTATGTTACTGCACAAAAATCCCGCATGGCCGGGAGACTGAGTCAGAAAATGGCGCACAGCCCGATTTGCGTAAAAAAATAACGCCTGGGTCAGGGCAGGTGTTAAAATGGGGCAAACACACCACTACTTAAGGAAAACACACACAAGCAACAGCAGAGCTCCAAAAGGAAGACATGGAGGTGCTTTTCATCCAGCATGCATGCCGATGTAGAGCACAGGACCAACAACAGCAGCTTCTACAACACCAGCAGGGACCCCAAAGGCAACGCAGAAGGCAGGAGAGGATATTCCATACCAGAACAACCCTTCTGGGACGCCGGCAACAAGACATCATCCAGAGGTACTGAATCAACTGGCAAGCCATTCAGCAGCTGCTGCGCAACATTGAGCCACAGTTGGCACCCAGCTTGCAGACACCCCACACCATTCCACCAGAAACCAAGCTGCTAGCTGTACTCCACATGTTGGCAAGTGGCTCATTTCAAACCACTGGTGCCCTGGTTGCCGGGATCTCACAGCCCTCATTCTCTGCCTTCCTACCAAAGGTATTGGATGCCATCATCTCCCTCACACCCACTACATCAGCTTCCCCAACACACAGCAGAAGCAGCAGGATACCAATCAGGGCTTCTATCAAATCAATGTCTTCCTACATGTGCATGGTGCCATTGACTGCACACATGTACGCATTGTGCCACCTGCTGCAACCGAACATCTATGCCGCAACAGGAAGCACACACACTCCATCAATGTGCAGGCCTTTGTGGATCACCGGGGATTGATCACCAATATCGTGGCAAAGTATCCTGGGAGTGTACATGATTCATTCATCTTCCGTCACTGCACCATCAATCAACACTTCCAGGATGGACGATATGGAAATGGCCTACTTGTTGGTAAGTACAGAAATCTACTTATATACACACTGCAAAGCAACCCTATAGGACACACAACACATACACCACTACATTGACACAGGCCAGGAAGACACTGAGGTTGTGACACTGCTAGGCATGTGTGATATCCTGACCCATTTGGATACACACCTATGGACAAATGACAGATCCAAATAACAACAGATGCCACTCCACAGACACAAGGGAACAATTGAAAACAACACAATGACAATGACATGGCCTTAACTGGCAATACAACTTAGAAGATTAATCTTTCAATATCACATCAATAACACTCAATCAAACACCCTTCCAAGCAATAAGTACTGTGTAAGGGGTGTGTAATGTGTTTCGCTGCAGGTCAAACACCATGACACACATAGCATGATGATGATGATTCTAATGAAGGTGACGGGGAATCATTGAGGCAGTACCATTATCTCACATCACTCCTGCTCTGACATTGCCCACTACCAATACGCAAGTGAACTGTGCTAAGAACACATATTGATGTGGCAATATTGAAAGTGCACATTCCTACACATACGGTTTGAGACAATTACACATATACACAACAGATGTACAGGCATATGGACCTTCTGACACTGTAAATGACAACCTCACAACCAAGTTAGCCAGCTGAACTATAACAGGTTCAGTAGTATAGGTACACGTTTGAACCTGAGTCCACTCGGCAAGGGCAGAGAAATAGGTCTGCAGAGAACTTGTCACACATGGGATATTTGTGCATAGTCAATTGACATGTCAGTGCTGAGAACTTATGGAAATGTGTTGTACATTGTCACCTTGCCAAATCTAAGGGCCTCACTGATGTTTAATTCTATTGGATATGTTAAATTGGATGGGATGTCCAGGCCATATAGATGCAACCGTGTTACCACCACTGTGGAATTGATTCTGTGTATGGAAGTATCATGTCACCCACAGTTAAGACACATGGACACTTCTTTCACATGACATAATGCAAGGGAGTACACAATGTACTGCAATTCTACAAAAATACAGCTGACATCCGGTCAATCAGCCAAACACCAGTTCAGATAATGAAACAACCCAATGCTGATGGTACATCCTAGAAGCCTAGGATTCCACACAATAACACAAACACCGACGAGTCACAGACAACACAGGAGAACAACTGCCATGCAAAGTGATAATCTTGGTGCAAGCAACATCAACATTTTCTCACTCATTTTCTCTTTCGGCTGATCAGGGGCATGGGATCCAGCCATAGATCACGACCCCATTTGCAAACCCAAGCACAGCATCAGAGCGTGCCTATAATGATGCACATTGGAGGGCACGCACCATAGTCAAGAGAACCTTTGGCGTCCTAAAGTCAAGATTCAGGTGCCTCGACATCACCGGAGGCAGCCTCCTATACTCACCAGAAATGGTCTGCAAGATAATTTTGACCGGTTCCATCCTGCACAACATATGTGTGAGGAGGAACATTCCCCTATATGAACCCAACCCACAAATGCCTGAAGAGGAGGAAGAGGAGGACGTTGTCCATCAACATGAGGGGGACCATCCAAACACAGCTGCAGGATTGCGACGGAGACAACACATTGTCCAAAATGTATTTTAACTCTACTCACCATCACCACTGTCTTGCCATATGTCAATAAGGACCTATTCTAATCACTATACCATGGTCTGGGTAATCATTGTTGCATCACATTATCCCTAAAAATCATAAGCAGAGTGTAGCCTCATGGAGCATTGCAGAAATACATATTAGGATACTAAAAAATCCACATAACATTTGATGGGTATGAATGTACATCCAACTCCACACACAATGTAAATGGCATATATCCTGTCCATTTCACATTTGAAGGGCAATATCAGAGGACCACAGCTATTTCACACATACATGTTGGCAACATGGTTCATTGCAGCATATGGCACACAACTTAGATACCATCATTCACTAAGGAAAAAATGCCTCATGCATGAGGCAGTGGATGTGCTATAGCATTGGTAACAAGAAGGTATGACCAGACCCTTGACAGCAGTAAGTGTGACATCAGCTATCTTTGCAAGGAGTATGTGTGACAAGAAATCCATGTAAGCAGCAAATGGATAGCACGAGTGCCCCAGGTATGACTAGCATTGCTCACAAGACATCCCCTGCACATGCCATCCCAGGTCAGAAGTCCTGTCACTGCCATGTTCTCAGTCTCACCCCACCCTTCTTCAGGGGGTCCTGGAAATGGAATATTTGTACACAGATAATCCCTCACCTACACACACCCAGACTCACATTCTGACTCCAGTGTGCTTCCCTCTTTAGTATGGTATGCCATAGTCATTGTTCTTCTGTCTGCATGGACTTCTGGTTGAATAATGCATTGCCTTGTAATCTGTAGGACCTGTAATCACCTGTCCATTACTTCCCATGTGAAAGGTACTGTTGGCCCTTTAAACTTGATTCTCACCTACAGGGCTTTCTTTTGAGAGACTGAAGCTGCACACACCTGTGTGCACCTCCATGCAGACCAGCCATTTGAACATGCACTGCCCTTGCAGCTGCCTGAAACGGCATAGAAACTGCCATTATATGTAGAACACTGTTATGCATTGCCGTATAAATCACCTGGGTAACACAGGCCTTGGGTTATAGTGTTACGTTCCAACACACAGGACAAATACAGTTTTCATTTTCCACAGTGTTGTACCAGCTTTGACCAGTCTCAGTCTGCTCACTGTGTATTTCCCTTGTTCATTTTTGTTCCTGATTGACCCTGCATCCTGTTAGCTTGACTGGTTCCTGTCTTTGCATCACCATAACGGTTCCCTGTGGCTACATTTGTCTCATAGTTGCTTTCCATGCCCTCACTCTCCTCCTGGGGTATTGTGTCATGTAGGTCTACAATGAATACTCAAATACATTATATAGCGTAATCGGTTTACTTATCGTATCATGGGGTGGAGCTTGTCTTCAAATAGCCTAATCATGTCCCATCCCTTGTCTGGGTTTCATGTATGCATGAGTGACAAATAGTGACAGTGTACCATGACTGTATGCATGGATTGGGTATGGTGCCTCCAGCATAACAAACAACTTTAGATAATGTGCATGAAATGTCAACACATGGTAGGACCCTGACAGTCCACACACTGATTCACATTGCACCCAACATATTGATGGGGCTTGCATGGTGAATAGCTGTGAGATTAATCAGCATAGAGGCACTGATGTTCCCGGCTGCAGTGGAAATTTTAGAGGCCACCCTATGTACAAATGTTGTGATAAAACCTGCCGGTTTAAAATTCCTGATCCGTTAACTTTGTGAGCACACCAAGGTTGCCCTGTTGTCAGTCTCATAAAACGTATGCAGTGCCATAGCTGGACTATCCCCATGTGTGTTCTCAATTCCTCTTCGGCTTTCCTTCAATTCAGCTGTGAAGGATACTTTGTTAATTCAGGAAATGGCTCCACAGACTCATGAGTAGACCTGCACATAACTGTGACAACATGGACCCCAATAATGACAGAGGCTACACATGGCCCCACACACTTGAACTGGACACCTTTGTGCAATTAACATCTGGAAATATGTGCACACGTGCTGCTTGATCTGCTGATCTTCCACTGCCACAGGAGAAACATAGGTCATTTATATGACTCAAACTGTGGCGTTACATTACATTTGTGGATTTGTTTTGGGACTCTGTGTCACAAACACCGTACCCACATAGCATTTTCCAATGCCTGACTCATGGGTAGTATACAAACAAGTGCCCAGGAAGTGGTATCCAACATTCCAGGACATGTGATGGCCTAGTCTTTGAACTTTGCCATGATCAACCATCTTCTACCTATCCTGTGCATGGTTTGTCATTGGAGATGCTTATGTCCCAAAAAACCTGGGAAGTTCCCACAGCATTTGTTACTACGTGTATGACAAACACATTTCCTTTCTTATTTCCACACTGAATAGCATCTGATGGTTGGCCACATTAAGAACACATGCATACAAGCACATTTAAGAAAACGTGTTTTGTGATGTTCACACAGTGGGACAACTACATTAGTAAGAGCCAATTCACACACATTGACACACAGGCAATGAGTTACTGTATTGAGTTGCGTAGCCTTGCTAGCCTCTATTGATGCACAACATGCCCAAACTGGGTAATACCAATTTGTATTCCACATGTTTGGCCATCTATTGCATCAGTGAAGAGTGAAATCCGGTACAACAACTAGAGGATCATGGTCCGGGCATGATCTGTCACATGTGCCCATACACCGGAATGCACAATGTAGGTGCAAACAGCATATCTCTATATAGTCACACCTGTCATGTACTATTAAAATTGAGAAATGACCCAAACCCAGTAAAAGACAGAAATTTTGACGCATATGCGTCAAGAGACGCACCTGCGTCAAAAAATGCTGCATATACATCGAAAAATGACTCTCACTGCCATGATACATCCATTGGCCCTGAGCTGTAATTCCCACACTGTAGCCCATTAAATTGGTTAACTATGAAAAATAATTGAAAATATGGATGCAGGGTAATTTCTAAGCATGTGCGTAAAAATAAAATGACGCACAGACTGTAAGAGTTATAATATTTTGACGCATACGAATCAAAATGCACCCCATTTGAGGCAGGAAGTGATGTAATAGGATATCCTGTTTACAGAATTGGTACAGTGGGTGCACTTTCGCTTTCACTTTGCAGTCTGTGATTTTTCTTGACTGTGTGGCTGTGTTTGACTTGTTTCTCTGCTCGTATTGTGAATTTGTCTCCTGTGTGGTCTTTATATTGTCTTTTGGTGTTTCCTAAGTGTCTGTGTTATACTGTGTAAGTGTATGTTTGTCATTTCTGGTGTCTAATTTTGTCTTTGTACTGTTGGGAGTCTGTTGTGGGTAGTGTTAGTTTGGGGATAGTTGGGCTGTTTTACTGTTAATTAGTTTTCATTTCTCTCTCCTACTTTCCCTTCAGTATCCTCTGTACCCCTTTATTACTTCTTTTTTTTCAAGCATGTTGGGTAGGCCACGTCTTGGTAGGATGGGAGAGCTGGGGTGATTTATTTGGCTGGTGTGCCACTTCCTCCCATTAATGATTGAAGCAGGTGGCCGTTTGATACAGGAGTATCAAACAGAGGCAAGGAGGCTCCGGTGGGCAAAGGTCCTGTATCATCTAAAAAGAATATACAACACACCGCGCAACAACTACCAGCTAAAACACTGTTGGGCTGACCTGGTTAGGAGCAAGACCTTCTGGACCACCTGGGTATTGTGATTGGTGGCCCTGTTGGTGAGTACAATTCAGAGTAATGTGCACATTTAAATTCTCTGTAGTGACAGTAGCAGATTTGTTCATATGCTGCAGGCAATGTTTTTGGACATGTGGAATGCAAGTTAAACATACAGCTGCCGTGAGTTATACAATAATTCCTACACATTACCATTGTTTGTTGACGCAACAGCTGCACTAACTTACAAAACACATCTGGAGCCTGTAAATTAGTGCTGCCTTCATGTCAATAGATGATGCAAATGTGGCTCTAACATATGTTTTATGCATGGTCTGTGAGTGTACCAGGAAAGACATGTTTTTAATCCATATATTTTCAAGAAATAATGTGTCCCCAAATTATTTCTGATACATGTCTGAACTGGATTCTGACACATACGTAACAAGTTATATCTGACCTCAGGTAACATCTTCGGATGATAGTTGGACTTGGTTGTGCCGCAATTAAATTAGGGATGGATGCCAAAAATAATGCACACGGGTTCATATCAAAATGTTTGGTGCAACTTACCATGGCTATGGCACATAAAATGAAGCAAATTATACAAATTGAGGGGTAACAACTATCCATGGCACTCTGTGCATTGTACCTATGTGTTTTACATTGGTCTTAGTCACAATAGCTGGCCTGAGCTAATGCATTTGCCATCTGTGTTACTCTATTGCCATGTACTTCTCATAAATTATAGGATCATCATGGGATACCTGACGTTGGGGAATGCATGATCACAATGGATTATGTGCATGATGTCATGCAAGGGACCACTGACCAATTCCATCATACATATGCAGTTGACTAATACTTAGCTAGTTTAGTTTGGCACACCCATGATGATCAAGTGCAGCATATGTTTAATAACTGACCACCCAGTATGGAGGCTATCACTGACATGGGTGTATGCTAAGATCAGTAGACAAGCATTCCTGTGACTGCTGTCATTCCGAAGGTACATACAAATTGAAAACTACATCATCATGATTGACACACTGGTACATTTGCCAAACCATGTATTAATAATATCACAGTGTCAGTTTGCTATATATCCGCTGATCAACCAAATTGGCAAATGTAAGATGATGAATGTGGCTCATCTGTGATTTCCGAAACCCATATTGGGTAAACAGGGCAATGAGAGACATATTTCAGGTGCAATGACTACACCTGTGCCAATGCAGTCTGTCATGGATTAATACAATATATACTGTCCACATATGTCTCATTGTTGTATACAAATATGAAAACAGGTCAATCCATTGCTGGCCTCAAAGTGTCACCAAATAATGGCCAGCATCCCTGCCATTATGGTGTCATAGGGGGCATATGTGGCTCAGGGTACCCTTTTAATGTAGCATATGTAACCTAGACAGAACACAGGCCCTACATGAAAGGGACCATAGAAAGCATGATAAATCATTCCCTTAATTCAACCCACAGGTGCATCACACAGTAAAGGATTGATGCACAAGCCACAATACCTGAGTGACTGGTATTGCAGTCCTCCAGGAAAGTGGGTTTGCATGTCTCTAATTGATACACATGATGAGAGGAGTACACTCCATAAATTAGTCTGCAAACAAATGATGGAGCATGTTTGCCACCACATGATAGTCAGGGCCACTGCATGTGTGCAGATATGTGTGTATCACTCACTGGAGTGCCCAGGTCTGTACATGTTTGCAGTGGTATGTCGGTTGCAGTATCATCATGCCTGAGAGGCTGGACTTTCTGATTTAATCTTACACACAGTAATTGTATTTGGAAGTGTACAGTGCACAGACATTGAGCACATTTCTCCCTTCCATGCTTTACAGGTGGACCTGCCCCCTACACAATTGGAGAGGGGGCTCGATTTGCGGACCCAGACATCTCCAGTAAGTGTTGATATTTCTGTTCTGTGTTGTGTTTGCTGCTGTTGTGTGATTGACTCCTATGTGTTGGACACATAGCAAGGTATGATGCGCTGGTAAATGATCGGATATGTTATTTGAGTGGAGTATCATTTTTTTCCATCTTTGAGTTGGACAATCATTAGCGTATAGTCATATTTTGGGATTGTAGTGCAGCCCTTTAGGCACGGCCATGTGAATAGGGTGACATTTGTTGATATAACTTTTATTAAGAAATTTTAGCAGAGGACAATATTTATGATTTAGTCAGCAAGTCAGACCCTGAATCTCACAGAATAGGGATGCCAAAGTTTTACCCACAGACCTCCCTGTTCACTAATGAACATGTTTGACTGTATGTTTGACTTCCTAGCAGCATGTAGGTCCACATGTTGTGCTACGTGTATGTGGCACTTGAGTACAATGTCATAGGTGTGCATGCAGCTCATGGCCAGATGTGTGCTTGCATCTATCTGCTTGTTGTAAGTCATGTATTACTGGTATGAAATGATGTTGACAATTGTCTGCATTTCCAAACATAAATGTGGATGGGATTCTCCAAGATTTGGGTGTATCCTAGTTGGACATCCTCCTTACCTTTGGCGGACTGCCCAAACCCATGTACAGCTGTCCAAAGCTTCCTGGGTGTCCTAGATGTTGGAAAGTATTTGTTGCTTGTCCATCCCCCCCCTCAGGCACAGGCGTAGGGTTCTGAAATGTGTACCTAGGACTGATGATCCAAGTTTAGTACACAGACATGTAAATCTGTAAATCACTTGTCCAAAACTAGGATACCCACTCATGATTAGCAACTGCATTCTATTCTGCCAATTCCATTTACAAATCACAGATCTTGTGGCCCTTGATTGTCATCCTGAAGTTAGTCATTAGTTGACCTGTCACATGTGGAGGACTTGCAGCATATTTTACGTGACAAATGGCTGAACAATGATGCATAGGTCATTTAATTTGTTACACATCTTTTAGGGCATTGCTGTGCTGTTTGATAGGACATGTGTAGGCTGCGTTGGCATGTACTTCCTCAAGGATAATCAGTGATCTGTATGATGATATGGCCTGTTTCTAGTACATTAGGGGGCATATTTATACTCCGTCTGCGCCGATTGTGCGTCAAAAATGTTGACGCACAATCAGCGCAAACGTTGCCCCGTATTTAAACGTTGACGCCCGAGCCCGCGGACAACAAAATTCCACCGGGTGCGTAATTTTTTGGATGCGGCAACCCGCCTTGCGTTAATTATATGCAAGGTAGACGTTCCCGTTCAAAAAATGGCTTAAACGGCCGTGCGTCGTATTTATGCTTTCTGGCAAAAATGACGCAGGGCCGAGAGGTGAAGCCAGAAAATGACGCACAGCCCGATTTGCGTCAAACATTAACGCCTGGGTCATAGCAGGGGTTAAAATGGGGCAAACACACCTGTATTTAATCAGAACACATAGAACAAACAGCAGAGCAGCAGAGCAGCAGAGCGGCAACAGGGAGCCATGGAGGTGATCCTAATCCAGCGTGCACGCAGACGCAGAGCCCAGCAGCAACAACAGCAGCTACAACAACACCAGCAGGGACCCCAAAGGCAGCGCAGAAGGCAGGAGAGGATATTCCGCCCCAGAACCACCCTTCAGGGCCTCACGGAACACAACATCATCCAGAGGTACCGGTTGAACTGGCAGGCCATTCAGCAGCTGCTGCGCAACATTGAACCGCAGTTGGCCCCCACTTTGTTGACACCCCGCACCATCCCAACAGAAACCAAGCTGCTTGCCGTACTTCATATGCTGGCAAGTGGCTCTTTCCAAACAACTGGTGCCCTGGTTGGCGGAATATCACAACCATCATTCTCCGCCTTTTTGCCCAAAGTACTGGATGCCATAATTCGACTGACACCCAGCCACATCTGCTTTCCTAACACACTGCAGAAGCAGCAGGAAACAAAACAGGGGTTCTACCTCATCAGTGGCTTCCCACACGTCCTTGGTACAATCGACTGCACACATGTACGCCTTGTGCCACCTGCTGCAACTGAACACCTCTACCGCAACAGGAAGCACACACATTCCATCAACGTGCAGGCCATAGTCGATCACCAGGGATTGATCACCAACATCATGGCTAAATATCCTGGGAGTGTCCATGACTCATACATCTTCCATCACTGCACCATCAATGAACACTTCCAGGATGGACGGTATGGCAATGGACTACTTGTTGGTAAGTACAAAAACCTACTTATATACACACTGCACAGCAACCCTCTAGGACACACAACACATACACCACAACAGCAACATGTGAACAGGAACATACTGAGGTCGTGACATCGCAAGCCATATTTCTTAGCTCACCATTGAACCTGTCACACATCGGAAATTACTGTACAGCCTAATGTTAAGACGTCAAAGATCACAACGTGTGGAGTGGGTTGCCCAAATGTCACCTTGCAAAATGTAAGTGTCCCAATGACCTTTACATTAATCCATTGCATAAGTCTAAAGGTATGGGATGTCCAGGGTACATTGATATGAACGTGTTAACAACACTGTCAATTTTAACTGTGCATGGAACTACCATCTCACCCCCAGTGAACACACACGGACACCTGTATCACAAGTCACAATGCTAGGGAGGGCACACTGTACTGCAAATCCCAAAACATACTGCTGGCAAACGGTTAGCAGACAAACACTCGTTCAGCCAAGGAAACAACACAATGCAGATGGTACATCCTACAAGCATAGGATGCCACATTATTACACAAAAGAGTCACAGACAACACAAGAGAACTACAGCCATGAAAGGTCTTTTCAATAGTGCCAGCTACATCAACATTATCCCAATCATTTTCTCTTGCTGCTGATCAGGGGTATGGCATCCAGCCATGGATTATGACACCATTTGGCAACCCAAGTACTGCTGCAGAGCGTGCCTACAACGACGCCCATAGGAGGATACGCAGCATTGTCGAGAGGACCTACGGCATTCTCAAGTCAAGGTTCCGGTGCCTCGACATCACTGATGGTAGCCTCCTATATTCCCCGGAGATGGTCTGTAGGATCATCCTAACATGTGCAATATTGCACCACATTTGCATCAAAAGAAACATTCCCCTCCTGGAACCAGAGCCACACATGCCTGAAGAGGAGGATGCTGGCCTGCAACAGGAGGGGGAACTTCAGAACACGGCCGCTGGTATACGCAGGCGGCAACAGATCGTCAATAATTTCTTTTGAATATGATCACCTTCACCACTTTAGTTAACGAATTTAAATAAACACCTATTCTAATCACCATATCATGGTCTGGCTATTCCTTTTTGCACACCTTCATCTCTACTTATCAGAATAAGAGTATTGCCTCATGGAGCATTGCTGAGATACTGAGTAGGACACATAACATCCCAGAGCTAATGTGATGCCTAACATACAATGGTCACATACACACACACTTTTAATGACATATATAATGTACATTTCTCCTTTGAAGGCCAATGGCAGAGGACCACAACTATTTCACACATACATGTTGAAATCAAGGTCCAACGCAGCATATGGCACACAACTAAGACACCATCACTCAATAAGGGGAAAACAAGCCTCATACATGAGACAGTCAATGTGCTTTGGCATCAGTAACAGGAATGCCTGACCAGACCCTTGACAGCAGTAAGTCCAACTGCATCCAATATTTGCAAGGAATATCTGTGACCAGAGTCCCATAGAAGCAGAACAGAGACAGCACAAGTGCCACACATATGAATAGCATTGCACACATTACATTACATGTACATGTTAGCCCATTTCTCCTGACACACCCATGCACCTGGTCACAACCCACCTGTCGGAAGAGGTCCCTGGAATACTAAGATGTGTACCCTGATATTCCCTCCTCTACACACTCAGACCAACATTAGCAAACCAGTGTGCTACACCCTTTCCTATGGTATGCCATTGTCATAGAACATCTGACTGCAAGGACGTTACGTCAATTTATACACTGTCTTCTAGTTTCAAAGCCCTGTTAGCACATGTAGATTGCTTCCCGTGTGAAAATGTCTGTTGGCCCTTAGAATGCAAGTCTCACCTACAGGACTGGTGAGAAACAGATGCAGCCCACACCTGTGATCACCTCCATGCACACCACCCATTTCAACAAGCACTGCCCCTGCTGATGCCTGGAACAGCATAGGAGTTGCCATTATGTCAAATACACCGTTAAGCATTGATACTAATTAAGCCGTGTAACACAGCCACTGGGTTCATTTGTCACCTTCAAAAACACAGGAAATACACAGTTTTACATGTCAACTGTCTAGTTTGTCCTCCAAACAGTCTTAGTCAGACCACTGATTATGTAACTTGTCAAATTGCTGGATCCTGAATCACCCTGGATTCTGTCAGCCTGACTGGCATCTGTCTGTGCGTCCCACTAAAGTATCCCTGTGTCTACATATGTACCACACTTGCGTTAGCAAACCTCTCATTCATCAGAGGGTATTGGGCATGGGCTTCTTCAATGCATACACAAATACACTGTATAGCATCATCTGCCTTTTTAACTGTACCATTTGAGTTACATCCTCTTGGAAAAGCAAAATTCATGGCCCATCCCTTGTCTGGGTTGTATTTATGCATGAATGACAAAGTGTGACAGTGTCCCAGGGCTGTAGGCAGGGATTGTGTATGGGGCTTTCAGCACAACCAGCAACCTCTGATAATGTCCATGAATAATACACAAATGTCAGGACCATGACAGTTCACACACAGAATCACAGTGCGCACAACATAGTGATGGGCCGTGTTTGGTGAATAGCTACTAGAATAATCAGCACAGAGGCTATGATGTTCCCAGATGCAGTGGGAAGTGCAGAGGCCAACCTGTGTACAAATTTTGTAATGACACCTGCCGGAACATGACACCTGAGACATTATCTCACTCAGCACACCAAGGTTGCCCTGTTGACTGTCTCATTACACGTCTTTAGTGACAGGGTGGGACCATCCACATGTTGGTTCACATGTCCACATCCACTTTACTCACATTGAACAACCAAGGATACTCAGTAGATACAGGAATAGCTGCCACTGACTCATGATGAGTCCTGGACCGAACTGTGACAAATTACACCCCAAAAAATATACAGTATCATCATTGGACCACACACATGAACAAGACACCTATGTGCAATTGATCACTGGAAATAAGTGGACAAGTGCTGTCTTGTATGCTGGTCCACCACAGCCACTTGATAGTTGGGGCTCACTTCTATGGCCTCAACTGTGGTGTCATCATACATTTGAGATTCACCCTTGTCTGTCTGTGCAAACAACATGGTACCCTCTTCCTCAATGCATGTGTATGACTCACTGTGGGATTCACCAGGTAGTGCCTAGGAAGCTCTTACCAATACTGTAGGACATAGGATGTAGAAAATGTGGACCATTGACATGAACAAGCGTCTGCCATCCATCTGGTGCATGCTATGTCACATGTGGTGTCTACGTTACCCTAAAACTTGGAAGTCCACTTTACGGGTGTTGTTACATGTATGACTAACACATGCCCTCGCTCATTTCCAATATGACTTGCATCTAAGGATTGGACACATGGACGTCACATTCATACAAGCATATGTACAAATATGCTTCATGTGATACACACACACTTGGCCAACAAATACATTAGTTGCCAAAGCACACAATTTGAGCCAAAGGCATTTAGGTATTGTACATATGTGCGTCACATTGCTCTCCTCTCCTTATGCCAAACATGCACAATTTGTGCAACACATATATGTAGGCCACACTTATGACCAACTATTGCGTCAGCCAACCGTAAAAGTACTGTGAAGGGAGTAGCCGATCATGGTCCACTGCAGTATGATGTCACACATCTGAACATACACCATCAACACCATATTGTCTTCAATCAGCCTATCTCTGATGTGTCCCAAATGTAACATAACCAAAAAACAAGTAAAAATGGCCAAAACCAGTTAATGCACTGTAATTTTGACGTCCCTAGCGTTATGCGTCATTTTTTGTTTACCAAAACTGTATTTGCGTCATTTTTTTTGACGCACAGGAGTGAAATTTAGCCCGCATCCAGATATTTGTACAGTCCATGTACTATTATGTGGATGCGGGTTAATTTTTACTTCTGTGCGTCAAAAAAAATGATGCAAATACAGTTTTGGTAAACAAAAAATTACTCATAACGCGAAAAAGGCGGGACTTTTCATACAGGAGGTGATGTAATAGGATATCCTGTTTACAGATCATGTACAGTGGGTGTACTTTCACTTTCACTTTGCAGTCTATGATCCTTCTAGACTGTGTGGCTGTGTAGAGAGTGTTGTCCAGAGATTTTGTGCTGTTTTTGTCCTGTGTGCTATCTGTATTGTCAATTTGTGAAATAAAAATTGTAGCTGTATACTGTACTACTGTGTTTTGTCTACATTTGTCCATTTATCTTGCGTTTCTGTTGTTTGTGGGAGTCTGTTGTGGGTAGTGTTAGTTTGGGGATAGTTTGGCTCTTTTAGTGTTTAGGTTTACTTTTTATCTGTCTTTGTACCCCTACTTTCCCCCTTTTCCCCTTTCTATTTCTTTTACCCCTATTCCCTTTCACTTCCAAGTATGTCTGGTAGGCCACGTCTTGGCAGGATGGGGGAAGAGGAGTTGGGGGGGTTCATCTGACTTGTGAGGCATTTCTTGCCTCTCATGATCCAGGCAGGGGGCAGGATGATACAGGGGTATCCAACAGAGGCGCGCAGAATCCGGTGGCGAAAGGTGCTGCAGTTGAAGCACCGGTGGGCTGACCTCATCACCAGGGAGCAGGATCTCTTGGACCACCTGGGAATCATGATTGGTGGCACTGTTGGTGAGTACGAATCATGTTAATGTGCACAATTAAATGCTCTGTAGTGACATGAGGGGATTAGTACAATGTCTGCCAGCTAACTTGCTGACTGTGTGTAATGCTGGGGAAATATAAAGGGATCATTGATGCACTATGGCAAGGATCACAATTGCTAGCTGTCAGGTAGCACGTGCTCAGCAAACTTACAGGTTACTTTTCCATGAAGGAATTTGGTGCGCCCTTTTTGTCAGAAAAGCTAACAAAATAGGAGCCAATCAAGTCTATATAGGGTACTATTGACAGAGAAGTACAGATGTACCAACATTTAGGCCAACTTTGTTGACGCAATTGCTAGACTGACTTTAGAATCACTACATGATGCAGAAAATGAGTGCTGGCTTCACATCAATTGATAATATCAAAGTGGCTCAGACATATGTCTCATGTGAGTCTGGTGAGTGTGGAAGGAAAGCGTTCACGGAAGTACTATAAATGTTTGGGATTATTTTGTTCCTTGATCTTTTTGGATACATGTCAGTTCTGGATTTGAAAACATTGTGAAAAGGTGTAAGGTGCCCTCAGCTAACATCTTAGAATGTTTGTTGGAGTTAGTTGTGCCACAATCCAAATATGGATGGCAGTCCAAGTGTATGCACATGGCTTCACATCTCCATGGTTGGTGCAAATCACCATAGCTGGGCCACATCAATTGAATAAACTGTAACAACAGGATGGCTTACAAAAGTCCCTGCCCCTCCCTCTGTACATTGGACCTATGTGTAATAAATGTGTCATGGCCACAAGGCATGTTTGACTGGTAATGCAGTCCTCAAGTAACCAGGCTTTAGATGTCTCTCTTGGATGCACATGATGAGACGATTACACTCCATATTTTTTACTGCTCACCAATTCCAGGGCATATTTGCAACCACATGATAGTTATGGCCAATGTATGTGTGCAGATATGTGTGTAACTGTCACAGGAGACCCATGCTATGTACAAGTTGGCCGTGATATATCAGATGCAGTACCATCATGTCTGAATGGCTGCCATTTCCTTATTCAGCCTACACATTTTATATGTTTATGAAATTGTTGCGCTGTGCACAGATTTTGAGCACATTTCTTCCTTCCATACCTTACAGGTGGACCGGCACCCTACACTGTGGGAGAGGTGGCGACATTTGAGAACCCCGACCACTCCAGTAAGTGTTGATATGTCTGTTATGTGTTGTGTTTGCTGGTTATGGACTTGTGTGAGTAGGACTTATAGCAAGGTGTGATGTGTTGGGCAAGCTTTTCTCTTGTTCCATGAGTGGAAATACAGTTTCTTACATGTTTTGAGTTGGCCAATGCGTATCCAATGGTATCATGTAGGGATTGTAGTCCAATCCTGTAGGCCCCACTGGGAGTACAGGGGTTAGTCATGTGGATGCCACTTGTATCACCAAGAGTCGCACTGGAAGTCAGCCCCGATTTAGTCAGCCTGTCAGACCCACATTTTCTAAGATTGGTACAGCAAATTGCTTTCCAATAGACATCTGCTTCCCTATTTACCTACGTAATTTTGAGACAGTAGGTAGAATCTCCTAGCAGCATGTACTTCCACATGTAGTGCTACAAGTATGTGGAACTTGAGTGCAATGGCCTAGGTGTGCGTGCAATTCATGATCATGGGTGTTCTAGCAACTCTGTGTCTGATGTAAGTCAGGCCTCACTGGAAGTATATGTTGTGTACCAAGTTCTGCATTTCCTGACATGTCTGACCCTATGAGTGCTCTAGGGTTTGCTGACTCCTAATTGTAGATAGACCTTACCTGTGGTGTGTCTGTAGAGACAAACATGTGTGGAGTTTTCTATACACTCCTCGGTATACATGTTGTTGGCATATTATAGTTGTTTATCCACCCCCCCACCCTCAAACACGGACATGGGTTTGTGAATGAGATACCTAGTACTGATGCTACCAGTATGTTACACATACATGTGAATAAGTGACGGTTTGGTTGCAACCTAGTATACACACTCAGGTTTGGCACTTGGTACTATACTGGCAAGTCCAGTTACTACTTGCAGACCATGTGGCTTTAGTTTTGCTTTCCGTACACTGACATTTGTAGCCCAGGTCTTGGCGGAGGATATGCAGCATGATTCTTAGCTGATAACTGGCAGAACTCAGATTGCAAGTCAAAGCCAGTGTTACCCATCTTGTAGGTTATGGATGTGCTATGTGTGATGAGACCTTTGTAGTCTGGCCTGCCATGTACTTCCTCAGGGACATTCAATGATCTGTATTGTGATATGAGCTGTTACAAGTACAGTAGATGTAATGTCTGATAAACTTGCTGTGCCATTTCACACAATGCAGTTACTAATGTAGAATTTCTGCATTTGTCTTCACAGCTGCTAACATGGCTCCATACCAGGTCCGTGAATTTCAGCGCCGGGCCATGCGATATCAGCACATCCTGCTGGTGGAGTCGGGGTTCCGGAGGATGGGCCGGCGATATCGGCATGAACGGGCCTCCGGGGCATGGAGAGCCTTCCCACAGGGTGGGCCTACTTTGCCCACCACAGCCACCACCAGCACAACCACCAATCCGAGCCAGGTGGCCTCACCCACAGCTGCCACTGTTGGTCCGACATCTGCTGGACTTCCAGGCCCCAGCATTGCCACCGGTGCAGGACAGCCCACTAGGCCTGGCACCACACCCACACAGACCTCTTCCACCGGTACCCAGACTGCCACTGCTCCATCTGTTGACCCTGCAGCCTTCAACCGAATGGATCGTAAGATGGACAAAGTTCTGCGCAAGTTGAGCCTCCTGAGCCAGGATGTGCAGCACATTAACCGGCTTGTTAAGTCCATTAAGAGGACCCTCCGGAGGGCCAACCTCTAGACATTTTGCTATGGACATGATTCCCTCCCCTCCCTCCTCTTTACTTGTTCTTATAGTTAGTGGGCTTAGGGGGCTTAGTGTTAGGTTAGTATAGGCTGTTAGTTTAGTTAGTGTTAGTGGGTGGGGGGTGGGGGTCCTGCTTTCTTCTATTTTTACTTATTACATGTGTGGGTGGGTGGGTGGGGGGCTATTTTGGGGTTCTTGTGTGTTTAAAAAAAAAAAAATCCAACAAAATAACAACAAAATATATATTTGTATAGGATAGTATAGTATGTGTTTAGCTTAGTATGTGTTGTCCTCCATGTGTCCCGTCTCATAAGGGGGGTGGGGGGTAGATGTTTAGAACGTTTTGTTACATGTGATAAGTAAGTGTAGCTTAGGTTAGATAGGGACAGTTGTGGGTAATGAGTAGTCAGGGTAGATTAGGGTAGGTAAGATTTTTCCCTCAGTTTCCTCATCTGTGATTAGCATTTAATAAATATTTGGTTAACCCTTAATTGTATGTGTTGAATGGTACTTGATTGTGGGTTTGAATTCAGTGTACAACAAATTTGTACTATAACATCTGTGTCCTATGCTACAAACAAATCCCAACTGAGCTTTACGATTGGCAGCTAGCCCAGAGCTACCTTGCAAAGTGTCGACCCTTCGTTGCAACTACCAATCACAGTTAATATGGATCCCAATGTGTTTCTGTTGATAAGTGTGTTTTCAAAGTCACAAACAGTGCTTCCAGACTTGGTATTGGGGAAACAGTTTTAGGTCTGACTGCAGTGTGATGATCATGTACACCCTTATAAGATGAGTTCTCATTGGCAATCTTGTATTCTTGTCTTCATGACCCTCATACATCATTTG
Source organism: Pleurodeles waltl (assembly GCF_031143425.1). Classification (NCBI taxonomy): domain Eukaryota; kingdom Metazoa; phylum Chordata; class Amphibia; order Caudata; family Salamandridae; genus Pleurodeles; species Pleurodeles waltl. The sequence continues at coordinate 286,195,564 of NC_090445.1, read as the reverse complement.
TGACACAGTTCGGCATGATTACCTATTTGTATGTTAACTCAGACACCTTCATTTATGCAGTTTTTTTTGTGTTTACTTAGATTAGTGTGGCATGTTTATTGTGTTATTTTTGCATGTTGACAACATTTTGAGGCCACTATTTGATGACTTAGTTATCCCCTGAGGAAGCATTCTTCTGTCCAACACAGCATGGTGGTGTATGGTTTCTCACTTCATCAGATTTGTCCCTCAGGATGGGCAGAGTATGATGCAATCATGGGCACTGTGCAGAATTCTCTGACTACATATTATCAGGACGGTTGTATTGACAAGCTACGTAATTTGACAGTAGGCACATTTCAGTTATCTACTTCACAGTTGATATGTCACATTACCCAGAGACAGATTTGTTGTGTAAGTGCTATTTATTGAAACGTGCTGTAGTGCTATCTGTACATTGTCCATGACTGTGAGTCCATTATAGTGACATCTTACATTGTGATCCAACACAAGGGGTTACGGAAATGCTTTTGACATGCTGGGGTTGATGTTTCAGACAGTGCAGAGGGACAGGATTTGGCAATGAGTGGGAGAGAGACAATCACTGGGCTGGGTGACAAGATATACAGTGGTTTGCAGAACAGTGCTCGAGTAAAGTTGTTGCAAGACTGGCAAGTTACAATGCGCAGGACCTTGATAAATTTGGGCCATGTGGCAGGGACTAGTGCTTCCGGGTCATTTTCCTTGTGAATGTGATCTGTTCCATGTCTTCTTCTTCTGATGTGCGTGTTGCCTGCTTTGTCCTTGTTTTTGTTGGTTGTGAAGGGGCAACACACACCTCAGTGTTAGAAGACGTGGAGTCAGACATCCCGGTCGCTGCTCCCTGTGAAGGTCTTAAGGGCAGTACTGCAGCAAGGTGGGTCTGCTGGTTCTTGAGAATAGCAGCCACATCACGATGGTAGGCAGCCAGGTCGGCCCTGAGGGAGTCATGATTGCATTCGTGCATGCAGTTGAAGGTTTGGGGTGTGAGGTGTTGTGGCAACTCCCTTACTGCAGTGGTGAATTCCTTGACAGTTTCTGGTAGTCCTTGCAGTATGGATGTTAGGGCTTGCATAGCTGCTGCCTGATCTGCAGATGACATCATGCACAAACGCATCCCCTCAAGGCTGGCTGCCATAGTTTGCATCCCCACCCGCACCTCCTTGGCCAGCTCCCGCTGTACTCCAACTACAGTTCTCTCAAAGCTGGTGCCAGTGTCGTCTGAGTCCTCAGCTGTATTGGAGCTGGCAGATCTTACAATTGGGGTGGTGGGTGGATCGTCTGCGATGGCTGCTTGTTCTGTGCTCCTCCTTGTGACTGAAGGTGGGGTCTGGAGGGTGTCAAGGACCTTTTGGATAGTCTCCTGGGGAATGTTTATCGGCTCGTCATCCATGTCATCAGGGAAATCTGCGACAGGCATATCGGCAGGAGATCCATCTTCCTCTGCAATGAAACAGGGTACAATTCGTTTGTCTGTGTTGTGGCAATTTTTATGTGACGTGCCTGCCTTTTGATGAATTCACTTTGTGATCTTGTTTTGTGTTAATTTCTCCAGTCCTTCAGATGGGCATTCTTCCAGGCCTATGGCCCACCTGTGTGTCACATGTATGTTATTGAGTTATCAGACTTGTCAGCCGCATTGCCTCTAGGTGTTGGTTTATGCCAAATAGAGAATTGCCACCTTCTTTTCCTACTCAACCCTCCGTGTACATCCATTCTCATGGTGAGACCTTTCACTGGCTGTGGGTGTACTAATGGCCCTGGCAGAACACTTAACAATCTGGACCTGCCCCAAGCTCTGATCTTTCACATCCACTTAAATGTAATTGACATGTGGCATATCCTATGCATGGCAATGTTATGATCCGATATGGATGTTGACATTGGTAATGTGTCCTGCTGATGTTGGGGAATGTGTGTTACATTTGATTGCCCTGATAATCGTATCAGTGTCCTGTTTCCTCCTCTGACTGTGCAGGTGTATTTCAGTGACCAGTTACATGTGTCCCCCCCTCAATGCTGTTGTCTGAGCAGTATGACATTTGGGATGTTGCATTGTTACCCAGGCACAGGATGGACCCTGACATATGCAGCATGGGTGTGTCCTTAGTGCTGTGTAGCTCCTATTGTTGTTTACATTGGCTGATGTTTGCGACAACTATGGGCATTGACATTTGAGAGTACTGGGGCCTTTGTCTTGTTTCTGGGGATTGTTGCAGTTGTCATCCTCACCCCCTAATTTAGGTGTGTATGATCCATGGGGAGGTTACTGCCAGTGGCTACTTGAGCTGCACACAGAGCAGAGGTGGTAGTGGCAACTGTTGTCGCAGTTACATTCCAGTTGTCGGTATGGCTAGAGGTTGTTAATAGGGCCCTAGTTAATGAAGGGGGTATGGTGGCTGACGTGTGCCGGGATGTCAATTTGACGTTGTGGCCTTCCCTCTTGGCGTGGCTTTCCCTTTGCTCCATCGTTGGCCTGACAGCATGCCCCCATGGGACTGTTGTTGGTGTTGTGTAATGGTGTGCCCCAGGTCTTCTCAGAACGGTCCATGCCCCCATGCCGTGCCCCTTTACCCATGCCACTCCATGTATTAGATGACTTCCATGCATTTAGTGGTCGGTATCCCCCCCGCTGACATTATTGCATTTTAATTCCCCATGCGACTTACTCTGCATGTGCGTTGTCTCCTGGTAGTTTGTGCTGTTCTGTCCTTGAATCCGTGTGACGATCTCCTCAGGGATGACTGCTGCCACCATCTCCTCCATGTGGTCCAGGGCCTCCTGCGGTGCTGGACTCCCACCTCCAGTCTGCAATGCTGCCTTCCTGTTCCTGGCCATCTTTTCCTTGGTCCTGCGCTTGCAGTCATGCCAGCGTTTCTTGCACTCAATGACTGTTCTCCGTACTTCTGCCACATTGTTTATCTTGTCAACAATGTGTTGCCATATTGCCTCTCTCCTACTGATTGGCAACTTTGAGGTGACAAACAATTGGTGCTGGTGTTCTGTCACCTCTTTCACCAGAATTTCCTGCTCCTCTGCACTGAAGCAACACTTTTCTTCTTCTCCCTGTCCTGGGTCTTCTGTGGGTCCTCCTAGCTGGTTCCTGGTCTGTTGTCATCTTCCTGGGGTCTGTGCAAGCATTTGGGATCCATTTTGGCTCTCCTTAGCACATTTTGCTGTGTTTGTGCCGCTTTTTGACGCAATTGCGTCAAAAAAAGGCGCATATCCGGTTTGTGACTCCGTAAACCGGCTCACATTCATTTTCGCCGCGTTAACGTCATTTTTCTTTACGCCGTGATGCATTGGTTTGAGTAAAAAAAAATGACTTACACCAGTGGTTTGTGCCGCTGTGCGTCAAAGTATAAATTTGACGCCCGAGCAGCGCAAAGAAATGGCGCTAGCCGTCAGTAAAGTTTTGACGCAAAACTGCGTCTGCGCAGTTTTGCATCAAAAAGTATAAATATGGCCCAAAGGGCATGATTACAACTTTGGAGGAGGTGTTAATCCGTCGCAAATGTGAAGGATATACCACCAGCCGTATTACGAGTTCCATAGGATATAATGGACTCGTAATACAGCTGGTGGTATATCCGTCACTTTACCGTCACTTTTGGGACGGATTAACACCTCCTCCAAAGTTGTAATCAGGCCCAAAGTGTTTTAGACATATGCAGGCCTAACAGACCTGCTGCAATATTAATGTCCCTAGAACACAAACTACTCCAAGGGGTAAAACAAATGTTCCAGCCATAAGAGAGCTTAAAAAAGATCTGAATGGTGGGGGAGGGGTTATTATTTTGAGGTCCCCACTAACCTCATGTGGGGCCAAGAGATGACCTGAACAGATAAAGAGCATCATGCTGAACGTTTTGGTGGTGGTCCCATTGTCCTAGGACCACCTGGGCTGAGTTATGGACAAAAATGATTTGAAAAAGAATGCTTGCAAAGCATTATGGGGCGACTTTCCTCAAGGGCAGTGAATATTGTAGTATAGTCATCTGCTCTCTCCGCTGTGCCAGGAGAGCCGCAATAGGGATTTCTGTATTTTTTAGCAAAGCATTTCACAATTATAAGGTTTTGGGGAAATTTATGGAGCGTAAAGTGGAGAGCCAAAAGAAATGACTCTGATTAGGTAACAGTGTGAACAATGTGACCAGTGCTCCATTACCGCCGATGGAGTTTGCGTTGTTCATGCTGTGAGGGTCATGGCTGCCATGGAGCATGAAGGGGAGAGTTCACCCACACTAAAGTGTATCAGCAATCATGGAATTATCCACGTAACAGGGTCAGTCTGCAAGGCGGGAACAAAACCTTCCCAATGCGGGACCCCCGTAAAGCAAATATCAATGACATCAAGGGATTTTTGAAAGGCAAGGTCACGGACGAGTGAAAGTGATTATCTTGAGGTGGGAGTGGTTAAAAGTCCACAATACTTACAACAGGTCGAAGCGCTTGCACGCTCAACCTAAAAATTACAAAATATTTAAGTAATATGATCACAAAATGAGCTGAATTACACCGCATAATTTGCCTATTCTTGCTGCATGATTTAGACAACATAGCCACATGATTTAGTCCTCCCCTGATGCCTAATTCCAGTGGCCCTGGGATGAATTGCCCCCTCATACCACTTTATCATTTCCAATTGGTTAAACAACAAAGGCTGCCTGGGAGCAAGTGTAGGCTTTAACTGATGAGCAGTGGCATAATGCAAAATGACAGCCCCTTCCCCCCTACCCCCCCTCTCACCCTCTCTCGCAGAATGTGAATAGGGGCGTCTTAGTCTCCAATATCCCACAGATATTCATTAGCTTTGGGCCAAATTGGGGCCCACTGAAGAGTTCAAGGACCCCTGAAAGGTCTGTCCCCCACCCCGCCCTACTGGCTACATGGGCCTGTGTTACACTCCTGCTGATTAAGTGAGTTTGAGCTCCGCCAGGACAAAGATATATTCTTTCTCGAGAGGTTATGCATGGGTGTTACCAGTTCCGTTCTTTTGCCACAGCCAATTCTGTGATCGCTGGACACACACAGACATCTGCACTGATTTACATTATAAAACATCGGTTAGCTAATGGGAAGAGTACATTTTTCACTGGTTAGTTTAACTTACATTTATTTTTCATTTAAGGTGCATGCTTTTTACGGGCGAGCGCAAAGTGCTCCGTCCCGTGTTGTAATCCCTCTTTGGGCTTCAAACCACGCCCATGCCACGTCAGTTTCTTTCATTGGTCCGTGAGCTTGCCTTTCAAAATGTGCTTGCTTTTATTAGTGAAAGGCATGCATAAGTTATGCCTTTTCTGGTGTTTAGCCCTCCTCTAGCACAGCGACCAAGTACTAAAAACATATGAGGCTCCACGTTTTCTGCCCAGTTTCTGGTCTACTTTTTCTCTTTTTTCGACGCGCAATCTCGCTGGGCAGAAGTTGAGCGCTTTCCATGACATCGACCCTGTTACATAGTTAATTGCACTTTTGCCGGTTACACAGATAATTGCTTTTTGGCGGTTACATGGATAATTGCACTTTTGCCAATAGGTTTCACTACGAGTAAACTTTTATTTCCCTTTGTGTGTCTGCTTTGCACTGATGGTGGCCGTCAGCTCGCTTATGTGAAAATTATACTTTTCAGTTTATATGGCAAGAAAAGTCCAGTTAGGAGTTTATAATGCTAATTGCTCCAGCTCAAGCAAACACCAGAACAGTTGCATTGCAAATGCTTGTTGTATATGCAGTTATCTGATGGCGAAAAAACATAACAAAATATATACTGACCCTGCCACCTGCACTTACGGACTGTGCCCCAGGGCAGCCACTTTCGATTACAGTTTCTCTATTGTTGTGCACTTCAACCTTTGCATAGAAATTAAGACAGCCGGGAAATAAACAAGGCCACGCTTTCAGGCCATCTTCATTTACAAGTCATTGTAGACTCATAGTAACCCAGCCTCCAAACCCCAGGAATGCAGTTTAGAACCCCTGGGAGCGTGCCCCACAGTTTAAAGACCTCTGCAGTATATTGTAGTATAGTGTAGTACAATGTGCTCCCAAGTACAAGATTCTCCACTAGTTTAAATACGTGAGCCAAGATCTCTGAATAATAGTTTCAATAACTCGAAAGAGAAAAACGTACAAGAATAGTTTGGGGAAGAAGGACACTACACGGCACCTTATTGTGTGTAAAAGGCCTCTTTATTGGAAACAGGGGCACTTACAAACCAGACACCCTTGGCCTATCGCCTCACAAAACTAAAACCTCACCATACATTGAGTTATCCTATCAGTCCTCCCCACTCTCCTACCCTACCCCCCCCTTTCCTTTAACCATGTCACCTCCTAATACCCCTTCCATTTTAATGATTCCTTGCTGAATCCGATTGCCATGTTAATAGTCTCCTGCTGCTCCTTACCACTTGAACGTGCAACTCCCAAAACCCCTAATGCCCAACTATTCCTGTCTGAGTTATCCTGCTGTCGTCCAGTCCTTTTCCACCTGAGAATGTCTTGTCGGCTCTGCCGTCCCTCCCTGTTCTCATAGTCCTGCGAACTGTCTCAGTTCCCGCTTGCACCTGTTCCCAGCGACAAAATACAAATAATCATACCCCTTGTGCACCTCTTTCCATAAAACACCTGGATGGGGGCATCCCCCACCGGACCAAAAACAACCTTAGCCACCCCCGGATCTGTGACAAAACTAGGGAGGGAGGGAAGGAAAAAGCTACTCTATCTAACCGGCCACCGTGTCGCTCCAAAATGGTGGATACTATCTAAAATGGCTACCTTAAATAATTCCCCCCATAGCCCAAAAGCACCCAAACGGCGTCTGTGGGCTGCACCACCTCCCCAAACATCCCGCGGGGGAGACCTCGTACCTCATCAGTCACCCCGGGACCTCCATTTCACCAGAACCTTTTGAATGTGCTATAAAACGACACACATTTGCAGAACAAACGTTTCGCATTGAAACCAGCAGCAGGTGCCTCTCCACGCGAGAGTTCTTTAGGAACCAGCCTGTGCCATGCTGAATACAAAGTGTCATGTTGTACGTAGGACCACGTTCAGGGAACAGATGGGTTGTTTGTCTTTACTTACTCAGAGGACAGAAAACTAGGGTTGCACACAGAAAAACGCTGGCATGAAGCGTGCACTGAAACCCAACCTATTAGTCATGAGGCCAGCTGAATATTTATCGGGTGTCACGATCATGTTTACTATCAGATCTGCGTTTACGTTCTGTTCTTGTTTTTTAAACAACCAGTGCTAACACCGCTGCTGGGTGACAGATAGGGCAGTTAACATGTGAACTAACGCACCAAAGTGCAATTACATAAACACTATGCACTAACGCAAGCAATGGCACAGTCAATAGTTTGGATTCAAAGGTAACGAGAATGAGGTTTCAGGCAAGTTTTCTTTCTCTGAATGGAACCATAGAGACCTCGCGTTTTCCGGTTCCATGCATGAGCAGCTCACCTACTACAACTTTTTTTTTTTTTACATTCTAGGACCTGTGATGATAATTTTATAATGGAATACACTACACAAGATTAAAAAATGACGCCTGAAACCTTCCGGTGACACCATTTTAGTGACTTGTACTTTACTCAACTGTCGAATTTTCAATCCAAGTCCTAAAACAAAAGAAGTGGAGGGGAAAATACGTTGAGTATGCAGGTTACATCATGGCAGGTGACAACATCACAGCACGTGATATTGCATGTGGCATTACAGGCAGTGACATCACAATCAGCCTCAGAGGAAGTGACATCATAAGAAGTGGCATCGGATCGACACTCCTCACACATACGCACGTCTATCAGTAGGACATGTGAGTGCATCACAACATTTAACAAAATAGATTTTGCACTGGGATTGTGCCAAAAAATTATGCAACCCCGTCGCAAAATCTGGGCCTTAACTCATAGATTTATTTTTTTAAATCTGTGAAACAAAGAAATTGGAAACAAGGAGAAACGTAGTAGTAAATATGTTCTACTTAATTGTTTGCAAAGCCTGCATTTTAAAATATTTTATAGGGTTAAGGCATCTGCTGCAGAGATCTTTGTGTGCCCAGAAAATCTCATGAAATAATAATAATGGTAAGATACCTGGAAGTTAACACATTTGCTGGAGAGATCTGTTTTTGTTTAGTCCCAGTTTTTAATCAAAGTAGCATTGAGGGTTAATGTGTCTACTGCAAAGGCCATCCTGTAACATGCCAGTGACTGTTTTATTTTATGTAGCTGGGTAAGTGGGTTACTGCTTTCAACACAGATATCCTTTTGTTACTTGCAGATCATAAATTATTGTCCTTCTAATATAGCACAGTGAGTGATGAAGGACATGTGACTCCTACACAGGGGCGGCCCTTTTGCTCTGGTGGAGGAGCGTCAGTCACCCCATTGCTAAAAGGCAGCAGAAAAATAAAATGACAATAAACTATCATTTTATTTTTTTGCTGAATCTAGGGCGGGGCCAGCATTCTCCACATCAGCAGTGAGGAGAAGTAGTGGTGCACTATAAGTGCACATGTCAGTTTTACCAGCCGTCTGAGGCCAGCCAAACTAATATGCGCACTTAGAACTCTCCGCCCAAGCTGTATTTCAAAGCTGGGTGGAGATCAAGCTCAGGCTCTCACTCACTCCCTGAGCAGCATTTCAGCCCCCTAAGGCCAATCCCAGCGCTTCTCTCATGCTGTGTATGGGAGCAAGACAAGCACTGAGGTGGCGGGAGCGGCAAAGGTGAAGTGGCAGGTCAGTGTAATTTTTTTATTTTTTATTACTGCCCCTCCCCCAGCTCCGCTTGCTGCCCCACCAGCCCTTCCTGGCAGCAGCTGCCACTGTTCCTACACCTTATAACACTAACTATCTCATGTAACAAATCTTGTACAGTGATTTACACACTTATATGAGTTATTGTCAATGTGTATGTGTGATGTAAATTTCTCTGACACCCTGCATTGGGATGAGTAGCGCTATAAAAGAAATAAACCAAAAATAGTGGGTTTTTTAATTATTTTTGTAAATACTGGCACAGACAACACATTTGATATTCTTATGGATCATGCATATCTCTAATGTTAGGGACTGAACAAAGTCAAAACCATGCCTCTTTTAAACTCTTGTGAAGTGACAACAAACTGTGTGCCTTTATTTCCCTTCTACTGAATTTCCATCTAGGTGTGAGGCTCCAGATTGCTTCCAGCCAGGATACTGAAATAAAAAAGGCCTGGTGGTCCCTTAACTTTTGCCTTTGTTTTGTACCTAGCTGGAATTTAAAATAACAAAACCTCCTCATTGCCTGCATGTTGCTGCTCAGAATGAAAGCAGATAATCTGAGAGGTGCGCCTTAATGTGTTCCGGTGTCTGAAAATGACACCGGAATGGGTTCAGCGTATTTAAGTGGGGCCCAACTTCTTGGCAGGGTGGATGGTGTCCACCCTGTAAAAATAGTGGGTGGATGCAGTCTACCTACATGTTACCCCATCTTGTGCCCTGTTCTCACTGCTTAGACAGATTTAAAGAGCTTCAAGAATGCAATTAAATTTCAGAACATTGCCTCTGTTTTATTAGTATTAGTACCCCTCTACTTTTCGATACACATCAGCAGTGGCCATGTCTGGCTATGAGACTTCCTTCCTCCTGCTTTGTTTAAAGTAAGCAGCCGGGGCTGCCTGAGATTCTCAGCTCAGCCGATGGGCTCGTAGATAATGCAAGCCATCTGGTCAATGAGCTGCTGGACTCATTGGCTACATTACGCAATGGATTTCTCCATGCTTGCAAGTGGTTGTGCATGAGTTTGCCATGTGCAGAGAATTCTGTGATTTCATACCTCTGAATATCCCAGAATTTTCAGCAGAATTTCAAATTTCCAAACTGGAAGGGTGTGTGCTCTTCCTCCAGTTGTGCAGTCCCAAGGGAGAAAAAAAATACACATACCAATGGCTGCATGGAGTTCACCTAAAGGGCACTCAATTGGTGTTGGTACAGCACAGGCGTAGGTTCCCTTTAGTGGGATACTTTATCAGGGTGGGGTCAGGTTTTGAGTTATGTGATGGGAAACGTTGTCAAAAACAACTGAGAGGTCGAGAATGATCAGGGCAGCGGTCTCCCTACGGTCTAGGAGTGTTCTGAGGTCATCCGTGGCTGCAATGAGAGCGGTCTTCATACTATGGTTGGCACGGAATCCTGATTGGGAGATGTTAAGCAGATTGTTCTGTTCCAGGTATTTGGTAAGCTGTTGACTAATGGCCTTCTTGAGTACTTTGGTGGGGTAAGGGTGCAGAGAGATGTTAATAATTGTTCAGTTCACTGGGGTCAGCGAATAGTTTCTTTAGGAGGGGTCAGAATTCTGTGTCTTTCTGTTTGTCCAGGAAGACTGCCATAGTAATGGAGGTGATGAGGATGCAGGTGAGTTCTGGGCTGAAGTGATAGGTACCGAGGCTGAACAGGTGGCGGGGACATGGGTTGACCTGTACTCTGGATTGGATGGATGACATGATGGCTGAGGTGGCTTGTGTGGTGAGCAGTGTCCATACGGTGATCGTCCCGCTGGTGTGCACTGGTTGGTTAAGGCTGCTGATGTGGAGGACTGTGGTTTGGGGGCCGAAGTTGCTGTAGATGGTGGCAATTGTGCTGTGAAAGTAGTCTGAGAGGGTGTTACAGAGTTCCTGGGAAGGGTGGATCGTGTTCTCTGTGGCTGCCGTGTTGGAGTATTCCTTGAATATTTTGAATAATAACGGTTGGCTGGCTGTGATAGCTGCTCTCTTAGCTTCTTTGATCTGCCAGTCGTAATTGTTGAGGGCTGCTTTGTGGGCAGCTCTGATGGTGGGGTTCTTGGTAGATCAAAATTGTTTCTCAAGTCAATAGCAGCTGCGCTTGAAGGTTCTGAGCTTTTGAGTGTACCAGCTGGCTGTTCTTGAGGTTTTGTTGGTCCTGGCTGGAATCAGAGGGGCAATTCTTTCGGCGCATTCAGTGATCCAGGTGGAGAAGTTCTGGATAGACTGTTTGAGGTCTGATGAGGCTTTGAGTGCAGAGGGCCTGTTACCTTGCCCCAGGTGTGGTGGTTGGAGCTGTGGTGCTTGGTGATGGTATGTTGTGCGCCGAAGATGGTGAAGTGGTAGGACCACATGAGTTCTGTGACATGAGTGAATTTGACTTCGTTGATAGAGGTGAAGATGGGGTCAAATGTGTTTTCCGCCTTTTTGCATGGGCTCGAAATTGAGGTCACTGAGTAGGATATAGTGGTTAGAGTCGATGGCTAGAGGGGCGATGATATTAGGGATGACAATCCAGAAGGCTGGACGGGGTCCCAAGGGCATGTATACAAGGGTGCCTTGTACCGTTGTCTTGACGTCAGTTTGCAGCTGCAAGTGAATTGTTCCATGAGCGGTGTGGGGTCCTTGTTGGTGGTGGTGCCTTGGATGGTGTCCTTGAGTGTGATGGCAATGCCTCCTCCATGCTTGTTGTTGCGATCTTGTTGTATCATCTTGTAGCCGTCAGGTGTACAGTTACACCAATCGCATCCCATCGTGAGAAACCCTCCAGAGCACTCACCTCCCCTCAACCAGGTCCCCGCCACAATGGAGTCTGCTGTGTCAACTTCTTCCACCACCCAGTATAAATCTGCACCTCCCTCCATCCTGTGAAGACCATCTTTATCACCTCTGGAATATTTTCTGCTATCGGGCCACCATATAGGTGACCCATGATGTGGGTCTGCCCCAAAGGTTCTAGTTCTAGCCGGTAGGCCGGATCTGCCCAGCCCACCCTGAGCCAATCATGGAGTACGAGAACCTGTAATGCCAGATGGTATTAGTATGTAGTGGACATTTCCAACCCTCCCTTATATGTGCTTCACTGACAGATGTTTCTATTAAGGTGCCTTCTTTTGTTCTGCCAGAGGTAGGTAGTCGCCAATGTGCCCATCTCTCTGAACCACTGGGACGATAGTTGTACAGGGAGATTTTGAACCATACATAGAAAACGTGGCAACACCAACATCTTAATTAAGGCAATACACCCCAAAATATTTAGGGGTAGTGCTTGCCACCTCTTCAAGCACAAAAGAAGGCACCTTAACTAAGTCTATGAACAAGCGGTGTGATGTTGAACGTCCATGTAAATGATGATTCCAGTGCTGTTTTAACTCTCAAATAGGTGAAACTAAGCCACCTTATAAGCAGTTAAGATTGCTAGTCGATGCTTCCCGTGACCCAGTCAGTGGAACCAATAACGATTTCTTTGGATTGATCACAAATCCAGCCGCTTCCGTGAACAGATTCAGGAGATAAAGGCATCTGGCCCACACTCGGGCAGATTGGACAGATACAACAGCACATCGTCTGCATGCAGTGTTACACGGTCTTCCTCTCCCCGAGGCCAGTGCCTCTAGCGATATGGGATTATCTAATAACTTCAGTTCCTGCTCCGGAATTCTCGGCAGGATCAGTTTGTTCAACAATGGCTAGTCTAGCTCAACCTGGGGCCTAGGAGCCACAGCATATAGCGCAGCACAGTACTGCACAAATGTGGCCGCTATTTCGGCAGGAGTAACACAAGACATCCCCGTTATATCCACCACCTCTGGTATCACCCGCCCCTTCATAGGTTATGTGGTCAGCCAGTATAGCAGTTTACTATTTTGATCTCCCCATCCATACACCCTCGCTTGTGATGTGAGCCATATTTGTTTTGCTGCCTCCGAGTGTGTCCTTATTTCCTCCTGCAACAGGTTCAGATTATGCTTGCCCGCCCTCTGTCCTTTTCGAGCCATGCACCTCTCCAATCGAAGCGCCCTGGCCACCAACAGGGCAATATGGGCCTGCCCATCTCTTTCTTTTGCTCGAAGGAGGGCCTTAGCGTGGCCTTTTCCTGCCTCCCATAGCATTGCTTTTGTTTGCACCATCCCATCGTTAAACTAAAAAAAATTAACAACCTCTGTCCTTTGTAGCATATTCCCTGTTCTGTAAGAGCCAGGCATTAAGGCGCCACATAGGGCGCTGCATCTGTACTGCCGAACCAATAACTAGGAGGACCGGGGCGTGATCCGATATGCTCCCAGCAAGGATCTTGTCCTGCTAAACCTTGGGGAGATCACCTGCCGGCATAAAGACCATGTCAATACGAGCCTCTGTGTGGTGCGTTGCAGAGATGTGTGCGTACTGCTTAGCACGGGGATTCCAGGTCCTCCAGACCTCACACAGACCTAGGTTTGACACCCAATGTCTCAGGGTCACTGAGTGCCGACATCTCACCTCTGAGGCTACACCCGTAGTATCTGACACTGGATCTAGAAGTGCATTCATGTCGTCTCCAATGATCGCGTATCCCTGGGGCATCTGGACCACCACCATTGCCAACTCCTTCAGGAAGCAAGTAAGGGTAGCGCAGGCGCATACGCACTTAATACATTCAAAGGGTGCCCTCCCCCCATACCCGCCCGTGCTACATATCTGCCCTTTGGGTCCCGCCATGTCTGATGTACCACCATGGGAAATCCCCTTCACAGCAGAATTGCGACTCCCCGGGAGCCTTTTGTGAATCCCACATGATAGACCCAGTCAAACCTATAACGAGCCAGAAAGGGACAAAAGGTGCCCAAGTTTTGGTGCTTTTTATATATTAAAATGATTTGTATATATTCAGATTTACTTAATTTCTATAAACCGGTTTGAGATTTATTTTGTGTTTTGTATTCACCTTATTACTCTTTGATTGCTGCATACACAGTGCCTCTTAGTCTGGCCTGAAGTTACTAAAAATGCAGCACCACATGCTGCTATACAGTGGAAGGCCCTTTGCAAAGGTTAACAGGTCACCTTTCTAGTGTTTAATGCAATATTTGGGTGTCAAACTGGTATTAATGAGTGCACCAATGGCCTGATAGTATTACCAAGCATTTGCAATGCAATAGGTCTTGCATTTGCAAGAGTTAGAGCTATTGGCGTTGTAAATTTATAACTGGACTTTCCTTGCCACATAAATGGTCAACCCAGCCTCATAATTTGGTCTTTTTCTGCCACATAACTCCAGTGGCCCTGCAAATAAATGAAGAACTTCCATTTACCTTTTTCCTCTATCTGCAGCAACAAATTAAAATGTTGCCATTTAGCATCCTAATTTAAATCTGCCATGCTTATTCCAATAGAATACTGCTTTCACTACCCTACCAACAGAGTTGCTGGCTAATATAATTCCCCCAAAAAACCACACAAGACAGCCACAGAGGTGTAACAAGAGAAACAAGGGTGAGAGCTATTAGTGTTGTAAATGCATAATTAGACTTTTTTTGCCACATAAATTGGTCAACCTTGCCTTAAAATTTGGTCCTTTCCTGCCACATAACTCACTGAGCAAGCAGCTCTGCAAGACCATGCGTGACAAAAGGGAACTTGTAAGGAGAAACAGTGAAACAAGAATTGTCAAGGATAGGGTATCACAGCACTCAACAACGATGAAGAAAATGAAAGTGCTTAACTATAGTTAAACCAGCTTTATGCTGCCATTTTGTATGCTGTACCCAAATGGGATGCACTGTCCTCTCTGTAACTGCGCCGCGAGGTAACTAAGAAACAATGGAAGTTATTGGTAGTCGTGCAAAGCGCTGCAATACTGCCAAGCAAGATCGTCTTATGTAAGACTTTGAAATTGCCATGAAGCGCGAAGGATAAACAATGGAAGTAACTGGTAGTGATGCAAATCGCGCCAATACCACTGAGTGAGATCACACTGTTCAACACTTTAAAATCGCCATGGACAGTGAGGATAAACAATGGACGTAACTGCTAGTCATGCAAATCGCTCCAATACTGCAGAGCGCGATCATGTGGTGTAACACTTTAAAATCACCATTGAGTGCAAGGATAAACAATGGAAGTAACTGGTAGTCTTGCAATTCGCTCCAATACTGCAGAGCCTGATCGGGCTGTGTAAGACTTAAATGGCCATGGAGCGCAAAGGATAAACAATGGAAGTAACTGCTTGTCATGCAAATCGCTGCAGTACTGCTGGGTGTGATCGCACTCTGTAAGACTTTCAAATCTCCGTGGAGCCCGGAGGATAAACGGAAGAACCTGGTAGTTATGCAAATCACTCCAACACTGCTGAGCACTATTCCGCTGTGTCACACTTTTGAATCCCATGGAGTGCGAAGGACAAACAGTGGAAGTAACTGGTAGTCATGCAAATCACTCCAATACTGCCGAGCACGATTGCACTGTGTAAGACTTTCAAGTCGCCATGGAGCGTGAGGATAAACAATGGAAGTAACTGGTAGTCATGCAAATCATTCCAATACTGCCGAGCACGATTGCGCTGTGTAAGGCTTTTAAATCACCATGGAGCACAAAGGATCAAAAATGGAAGTAATTGGTAGTCATGCAAATCGCTCCAATACAGTCAAGCGTAATCGCCCTGTGTAACACTTTAAATTTGCCATGGAGTACAAGGGTAAACAAGAGGAGTGACTGGTAGTCATGCAAATCACTCCAATAACGCCGAGCCCGATCGCGCTGTGTAAGACTCAAATGTCCATCTAGCGCGAAGAATAAACAATAGAAGTAACTGCTAGTCATGCAAATCGCTCCAATACTCCCAAGCCCGATCACACTGTATAAAACTTGAATGGCCATGGAGTGAGAACCATAAACAATGGAAGTAACTGGTAGTCAAGAAAATTGCTCCAATACTGTTGAGCCCGATCGCGCTGTGTAAGACTTTTAAATCACCATGGAGCATGAGGATAAACAATGGAAGTAACTGCAAATCGCTCCAATACTGCCGAGAGCGATCGTGCTGTGTAAGACTTTTTAATGGCCATGGAGCACGAATGATAAACAATGAAAGCAACTGGTAGTCATGCAAATTGCTCCAATACTGCCGAGCCTAATAGCGCTGTGTAAGACTTAAATGGCCATGGAGCACAAAGGATAAACAATGGAAGTAACTGTAGTCATGCAAATCCCTTCAATAATGCTGAGCGCGATCGCGCTGTGTAAGACTTACAATTCACCATGAAGCATTAGAATAAACAATGGAAGTAATTGGTAGTCATGGAAATCGCTCCAATACTGCTAAGCCTGATCGCGCTGTGTAAGACTTAAATGACCATGGAGCACGAAGGATAAACAATGGAAGTAACTGGTAGTCATGCTAATCGCTCCAATACTGCCCAGCTCGATTGTGCTGTGTAAGATTTAAATGGCCATGGAGCACAAAGGATAAACAATGGAAGTAACTGGTAGTCATGCAAAGCGCTCCAATACTGCCGAGTGAGATTGTGCTGTGTTAGACATTGAAATCGCCATTGAGTGCAAAGGATAAACAATGGAAGTAACTGGTAGTCATGCAAATTGCTCCAATACTTTTGGGTGTGATCGCGCTGTGTAAGACTTTTAAATCTCGATGGAGCGCAGAGGATAACAGAACAACCTGGTAGTCATGCAAATCGCTCCAATACTGCCGAGTGCACTGTATAAGACTTTTACATGGCCATGGAGGGCGAGGGATAAACACTGGAAGTAACTGGTAGCCATGCAAATCCCTCCAATACTGCTGAGCGCGATCGCACCGTGTAAGACTTTTTAATCCCATGGAGCGCGAAGGATAAACAATGGAAATAACTGGTAGTCATGCAAACCACTCCAATACTGCCAAGCACGATCGCGCTGTGTAAGGCTTTTAAATCGCCATGGAGCGCAAAGGATAAACAATGGAAGTAATTGGTAGTCATGCAAATCACTCCAATACAGCCGAGCGTGATCACGAGGATAAATTCACCATGGACCACGAGGATAAACAATGGGAGTGACTCGTACTCATGCAAATCATTCCAATAATGCTGAGCCAAATCGCACTGTGTAAGACTCAAATGTCCATCTAGCGCCAAGGTTAAACAATAGAAGTAACTTCTAGTCATGCAAATTGCTCCAATACTGCCAAGCCCGATCGCACTGTATAAGACTTGAATGGCCATGGAGCGAGAAGCATAAACAATGGAAGTAACTGGTAGTCATAAAAATCGCTCCAATACTGTTGAGTCCGATTGAGCTGTGTAAGACTTTTAAATGGTCATGAAGCATGAGGATAAACAATGGAAGTAACTGGTACTCCTGCAAATTGCTCCAAGACTGCCGAGAGCGATCGCGCTATGTAAGACTTAACTGGCCATGGAGCGCAAAGGATAAACAATTTCATGCAAATCACCCCAATACTGCCCAACCCGATCATGCTGTGTAAGACTTAAATGGCCATGGAGTGTGAAGGATAAACCATGGAAGTAGCTGGTAGTCATGCAAATCGCTCCAATACTGCTGATTCTAATAGCGCTGTGTAAGACTTAAATGGCCATGGTGCACAAAGGATAAACAATGGAAGTAACAGTAGTCATGCAAATCGCTCCAATAATGCTGAGCGCGATCGCGCTGTGTAAGACTTTCAAATCGCCATGGAGCATGAGAATAAACAATGGAAGTAATTGGTAGTCATGCAAATCACTCCAATACCGCCACTGCCGAGCGCGATCACGCTGTGTAAGACTTTTAAATGGTCATGAAGTGTGAATGATAAACAATTGAAGTAGCTGGTGGCCATGAAAATCGCTCCAATACTGCCGAGCATGACTGAGCTGTGTAAGACTTCTAAATCCATTAGAGTGTGAAGGATAAACAATGGAAGTAACTTGTAGTCTTGCAAATCGCTCCAATACTGCCAAGCGAGATTGCCCTGGGTAACACTTTAAAATCGCCATGTAGCACAAAGATAAACAATTGAAATTAACTGGTAGTCATACAAATTGCTCCAGTGCTGCTGAGACCGATTGTGCTGTGTAAGACTTTTAAATGGTCATGAAGCATGAGGATAAACAATGGAAGTATCTGGTCGTTGTAGGAGGCTGGCCTGGCTGATAGTGGGTACCTAATGGTACTTTCACATTGTGCCAGGTCCAGTTATCCCTTATTAGTAGATTAGTAGTGTTCTAGCAACTTAGGCTGATAGAGGTAGCTACAGCAGAGCAGCTTAGGCTGAACTAGGAGACATGCAAAGCTCCTACTATACCTCTTATATCATATAGCACTATATCATAAGAAAACACAATACTCAGAGTTACTCAAAATAAAGGTACTTTATTTTAGTGACAATATGCCAAAAGTATCTCAGAGGATATACTCCCTTAGGAGGTAAGTAAAATACATAAAATATACACACAAACCAAAATCAGGTAAGTAAAACACTTAGGCCCTCATTCTAAGTCTGGCGGGCGGCGGAGGCCGCCCGCCAGACTTCCCCCCTCCAAAATACCGCTCCGCGGTCCAGAGACCGCAGAGGGTATTCCAAGTTTTCCCCTGGGCTGGCGGGCGGCCGCCAAAAGGCCGCCCGCCAGCCCAGGGGAAAACAACCTTCCCACGATGAAGCCGGCTCGTAATCGAGCCGGCGGAGTGGGAAGGTGCGACGGGTGCTACTGCACCCGTCGCGTATTTCACTGTCTGCTATGCAGACAGTGAAATACTAGCGGGGCCCTCTTACGGGGGCCCCTGCAGTGCCCATGCCATTGGCATGGGCACTGCAGGGGCCCCCAGGGGCCCCGCGACACCCCCTACCGCCATCCT
This sequence comes from Pleurodeles waltl, assembly GCF_031143425.1. Lineage (NCBI taxonomy): Eukaryota > Metazoa > Chordata > Amphibia > Caudata > Salamandridae > Pleurodeles > Pleurodeles waltl. The sequence goes on along the minus strand of NC_090445.1, from coordinate 286,176,942 downwards.
GTTCCTGGCGGGCGAACCGCCAGGAACAGGATGGCGGTAGGGGGTGTCAGAATCCCCAAGGCGGCGCAGCATGCTGCGCCGCCTTGGAGGATTCATTTCGGCAGCGGGAAACTGGCGGGAGACCGCCAGTTGTCCCGGTCCGACCGCGGCGTTACCGCCGCGGTCGGAATGCCCAAGGGAGCACCGCCGGCCTGTCGGCGGTGCTCCCGCCCCCGTTGACCCTGGCGGTTCTGTACCGCCAGGGTCATAATGAGGCCCTTAGTAAAGTAGTGCAAACACTGTAAACACAACAGAATGCAATAGGAGACAATAGGCCGAGGGGCAACACAAACCATGTACTCCAAAAGTGGAATGCGAACCACAAATGGACCCCAGGCCTAGTGTAGTGTGTAGAGGGTCGCTCGGAGTGTAGGAAAACACTAAGGGTGTCCAAGATACTCCACCCCAAGACCCTGAAAAGTAGGAGTAAAGTTAAACTACTACCCCAGAAAGACAGTAAAGTCGAGATAGGGGATTCTGCAAAGACAACAACTGACTGCAAAGCACTGAAGACGGATTCCTCGACCTGAGGACCTGTAAAGGAAGGGGATCAAGTCCAAGAGTCACGCAAGTGTCCGGGGGGGCAGGAGCCCACTAAACCCCGGATGAAGGTGCAAAAGGGCTGCCTCTGGGTGGAAGAAGCTGAAGATTCTGCAACAGCGGAAGGTGTCAGGGACTTCTCCGTTGGTCAGAAGATGTCCCTCGGCGTGCTGAAGGATGCAGAGTTGTTTCCACGCAGAAAGACCGCAAACAAGCCTTGCTAGCTGCAAGAGTCGTGGTTGAAGATATTGGGTGCTGCCAGGGCCCAGGAAGGACCAAGAGGTCACCCCTTGGAGGAGGAGACAGTGGGGGCGCTCAGCAACAGAGAGAGCCCATGCAGAAGCAGGCAGCAATCGCAGAAGCACTTAAACAGGCGTTCAAGAAATCTGAGCACAGCGGTCATCTCAGCACAACAAAAGAGGGTCCCACGAAGTCGGTGGTCAACTCAGCGAGTTGAGCAATGCAGGACGGAGTGCTGGGGACCTGTGCTAGGCTGTGCACGAAGGAATCCTTGCAAGAGTGCACAGAAGCCCTAGCAGCTGCACATCACGCAGTTGTAGGAAAGTACCATCTTGCCTTGCATGTTACCCCCATTTTTACTTGTGTGCATGTTTGTTTTTGCCTGTGTCACTGGGATCCTGCTAGCCAGGACCCCAGTGCTCATAATTTGTGCCCCATATGTGTTCACGTGTGGTGCCTAACTGTATCACTGAGGCTCTACTAACCAGAACCTCAGTGTTTAGGCTCTCTCTGCTTTTAAAATTGTCACTGCGGCTAGTGACTAATTTTACCAATTCTGATTGGCACACTGGAACACCCTTATAATCCCCTAGTATATGGTACCTAGGTACCCAGGGTATTGGGGTTCCAGGAGATCCCTATGGGCTGCAGCATTTATTTTGCCCCCCTTAGGGAGCTCAGACAATTCTTACACAGGACTGCCACTGCAGCCTGAGTGAAATAACGTCCACGTTATTTCACAGCCATTTTACACTGCACTTAAGTAACTTTAAGTCACCTATATGTCTAACCCTCACTTAGTGAAGGTTAGGTCCAAAGTTACTAAGTGTGAGGGCACCCTGGAACTAGCCAAGGTGCCCCCACATTGTTCACGGCAATTTCCCCGGACTTTGTGAGTGCGGGGACACCATTACACGCGTGAACTACAGATAGGTCAATACCTATGTGTAGCTTCACAATAGTAACTCTGAACATGGCCATGTAACATGTCTAAGATCATGGAGTTGTTCCCCCAAGCCAAATCTGGTAATGGGGTGCCAATCCCATGCATCCCCGGGTCTCCAGCATGGACCCCGGGTACTGCCAAACTAGCTCTCTGGGGAGTTTTTCTGCAGCTACCGCTGCTGCCAGCCCTCATACAGGTTTCTGTCCTCCTGGGGTCTGGGCAGCCCCGTCCCAGGAAGGCAGAACAAAGGATTTCCTCTGAGAGAGGGTGTTAACGGGGAAATTGCACTGAACAATGTGGGGACAACTTTGCTAGTGCCAGGGTGCCCTCACACTTAGTAACTTTGCACCTAACCTTCACTAAGTGAGGATTAGACATACAGGTGACGTATAAGTTACTTAAGTGCAGTGTAAAATGGCTGTGAAATAACGTGGATGTTATTTCACTCAGGCTGCAGTGGCACTACAGTTAGGCACCACACAGGGAACGCACATATGGCACAAATTATGAGCACTGGGGTCCTGGCTAGCAGGATCCCAGTGGCACAGGCAAAAACAAACAGACACACAAGAAAAAATAGTGGAAGCATGCCAGGCAAGATGGTACTTTCCTACAGTAGTCATGCAAATCGCTCAAATACTGTCGAGCCGGATCGCTCTGTGTAAGACCTAAATGGCCATGGAGTGCAAAGGATAAACAATGAAAGTAACTGGTAGCCATGCAAATTCATCCAGTACGGCCAAGCATGATTGCGCTGTGTAAGACTTTCAAATCACCATGGAGCATGAGGATAAACAATGTAAATAGCTCACAAATCATGCAAATTGCTCCAATACTGACGAGCGCGATCGCGCTGTGTAGGACTTTTAAATGGCCATGGAGTGCGAAGGATAAACAATGGAAGTAACTGGTAGCCATGCAAATCTCTCCAATACTGCTGATCGTGATCGCACTGTGTAAGACATATAAATGGCCATGGTGAGCGAAGGATAAACAATGGAAGTAACTAGTGGTCATGCAAATCGCTCCAATACCTCCGAGCGCAATTTTGCGATGTAAGACTTTTCAATCCCCTGGCGCACGAAGGATAAACAATGGAAGTAACTGGTAGTCATGCAAATTGCTCCAATACTGCTGAGCGCGATCACGCTGTGTAAGGCTTTTAAATCGCCATGGAGCACAAAGGATCAGCAATGGAAGAAATTGGTAGTCATGCAAATCACTCCAAAACAGTTGAGCGTGATCGTGCGGTGTAACAATTTAAAATCGCCATGGAGTGCGAGGATAAACAATGAAAGTAACTGGTAGTCATGCAAATCGCTCCAATACTTCCCCGGCAGATCGTGCTGTGAAAGACTTAAATGACCATGGAATGTGAGGGATAAACAATGGAAGTAGCTTGTAGTCATGCAAATCGCTCCAATACTGCAGAGCCTAATAGCACTGTGTAAGACTGAAATGGCCATGGAGCGAGAAGGATAAACCATGGAAGTAACTGGTAGTGATGCAAATCGCTCCAATAATGCCGAGCGCAGGTGCGCGGTGTAACACTTTTAAATCCCATGGAGTGCGAAGGATAAACAATGGAAGTAACTGGTAGTCATGCAAATCGCTCTGATACTGCCGAGCATGATCGCACTGTGTAAGACTTTTAAATCGCCATGGAGCGCAGAGCATAAACAACAGAAGTACCTGGTAGTCATGCAAATTGCTCCAATACTGCTGAGTGGGATCGCGCTGTGTAAAACTTTGAAATTGTCATAGAGCATGTGTGTTCGTACTGTGCAAGAAATAAAAAAAAGTAGTCCAGAAACAATACGTAAAACATGAATGCTGCGTATGTTAACAGTAGTTGGCCGCTACTCTCGAGGGGGGCTAAACACCGGAAAAGGCATGACATATGCATGTCTTTCACAAATAAAATCAAAGCTATTTTAAAAAAGCAAGCCCACGAAGGAATAAAAGTGATGGCCATTGTTAAACCCCACAGAAAGGATGGCACAGGTCAAAAAGGAAAAACCAACACTTCGAATGCTCAACCTAAGAATTGCAAACTAATTAAGTTATACTATCACAAGATGTGTTGCTTTATGCCACATAATTTGTCTGTCTTGCTGTATAATTTACTGAACTCTGAGTCATAAATTGGCAAGCTACCAACAAATTGCACAAAGCTTAATTTAGTGATTTTTGTAGTTCACCCTGACAAGGATTGTGGTAGTTACCGGACTTTGGCCTCTCCACCAATAATCTACTTTCTTACTTTGGTGTTCAGTGGTGGGATCCAGTACTGTGTTTGTTCAGTGCCACTCAGTGATTTGTGCAAAACTAAAAATCCCTAAAAATAATCTAACATCAAATTGTATGTTTTTTTTAATTCTCATTAGTTTTGATTTGGTCATTTTTTTTTTCCATAGTTAAGTCTAGCCTCTCATCCTTTTTGCTACAACGGAGTTGGAGCTGAGCAGCACTGACAATCTCAGCAAGGTAGAGGTGCAGAATTAAAAATCTCCTACAAATAATCTGACATCAGATTTGCTGTTTTTTAACATTCTTCTTAGTTTTGATTTTGTATTTTTTCCCTTTTTCCATAGTTAAGTGTTGCCTCTCATCCTTTTTCTAAATGGAGTTGGAGCAGGGCAACACCGACACTCTCACCAAAGAAGAGGTGCAGAGGCTCTGCAAGGAGACAGGGCTCAATGTGATAAGAAGGCCATCAAAGTGGACCTCTAGATAGCCAGCAGTCTTTGAAGAGGCCAGGAAGATGCAGGTCACAATGGAGAAGCAAGGGGAGGATAACCCTGAGGATGGGGAGATTAACTTGAAAGATGAAGCAAAATGGTCTAGACACAGGCCTAAGCTGCAGCAGCAGCAGGGGGAGGACCACTTGCCCATAGGAGTGAGATACCATGGGGGCAGAGAGCAGTGTATCCTTCCAGAAGCTGCCCCCCTTCTCCCTGAGGAGCTAAAGGACATGAGAGCTGAGAGATAGTTTTAGCTGCAGCTACTCAAACTGAACTTGGCTGTGGAGGAGAAGAAACGATTACTGACTCATGACGTGAGTCTAAGGGAGCTGAACCTCAAAGCCAAGCAATGCACAAGGTCCAACAACAATGGTAGCAGTGGGGCATGGCCAAGACTTGCATGGAGTAGGCAGCAGACTACGGGAGCTCCGGGACACGCGGCCACTTGTCCTCCTCCAATGCCCATCCTGAAATGAAATTAGAGCGGGGGAGATATTGCCGGTCTCCCGAGAACCTGGGAATTCAGGCAGAAGTTGCTGGGGTTAAAATTATAGCCCTGAATTAACTCTTTTTGGCATTGTGAAGCCGGAGCTGGGGACGACGCTGTGGGGTGGTGCGCCCTGAGAGCGCCGAGTGCCTCCAGACATCGATGTCAGAAAGAGACAAAGACTGTGAGGCCCCTGGTGAAGCACGGGATCTAGGTTAAATGCCCAGACCGACTGATGCTCGTGCGCCTTGGAGGGCAGAGGCGGTCGAGCGCGGCCGCAGAGGAGAGCGGCGGAGATCTACAGGGAAGAGTGGCAACTGGGGCAGATCGTGAGTCAGCGACCCAGAGAGGCAAGGGCCCAGGCACCGGAGCTCTATCTAGAGTCCCATGCCCAGTGGGACTGGGACGGCACCAACTCGGTTCGAACGCCCGGACCCCGGCAGACAGTGAGGGACTGGCAGAAGCAGCGGAGAGACGGAGCGAGCATCCCAGACGACTTTGCCAGTAAGAGGGAGGCGTGACGGCGGGGCCCTGGACTACCCATTCTACTGAAGACTTGTACATACTGTGGAGGACATTGTCCCCCTGGGGGTTCACAGGAACACTCGCACCGTGGATCCCTCTAACAAGCGCTTTATCATAGATGGCCAAAGATCCCACTAAGAGGTGGGAGCGCTTGGGACGATCCCCCCAGCTGGGAGAACTACGAAGTGAACACGTCTGGGACCACTGCAGTGGGATCGGTTGTTAGTCCCCAGGATCGGTGTATGGGCTTTCAAAAACAGTGCACGGTTTGCCGGTTCGGACCCTCGGGCCCTCCAGGGAAGGTGACGCATTACAGATAGGATGTACTTTCCGAATTTTAAAAGTGCAGCATCGTGAACTTCTAACTTAAGCTAACCATTCATTTTGCCATGGGACAGTGCTACTCCGTCACTGTATAACCCAAACTCACCGAACGTGGCACACAAATGGGGAAGACCCTTAAAAAAAGAGACTGCGATGGGGTGGCCCCTTACGCCCTAGACCTCGCACAGGGGGACGGACTCGATCACACATACTGTACCTGAGATGGAATCCACCACGCCTACTCTCCAGGATGTGCTTCAAGCCATAGCAGCTCCTCCGAGGCCTGTGATAGCGAGACTCCTCCATTTTCAAGATAGGGACCATATACTGTGCTAAGCCCAGCAAAATGGTGTGTTGACAATAGCAAACAGTAAAATTTCCATCTTTCCAGATTTCTCTCGACAGGTGCAACAACGACGAGCAGAATATAATTCAGTGAAGCGCAAACTTCGTGACCTGGAGATTCCTTACTCGATGTTATTTCCGGCAAGACTCCGAGTAGTCGCTCCAACTGGAGCGGAATCCTTCTCTACACCAGAGGAAGCCTGGGCCTGGCTGGAGTCGTGCTCTGCTCCAGATCCTCAATACAGAAAGAAGAGACAGCGCCCTAGATTGAGAAGACGACAGACAGCACATAGAATTGACCCACCCACCCCAAAAGAAGTACAGGAAGAAAGACAACGGGTGATGGAGGCGGTGGTGCTGTTTGGCGGAGGGCCTGGGGGTTCGGCTACGGCTTCGCCCTCGAGTCCACAGAAGGAGGATGGACATTCAGACTCTGACAATGAGACTGCGACCTCTACTCAATCGAGCATAGTCCTACCTGCGATCACTCCTGGAACAGCTGAGGAAATAATTTAATTGGAGAACGCTGACACAACAAGACTACATTAACACTAAACTGAGTCACTTAGCAGGCAAGCTCTTGGATAAGATGGCACGACGAATGGAGTACGCTACGCCCACACCACTAATGCTCAAAGACTACCTGTGGAAACATTACTTCGTCATACCTGTTACATCGATGGCTGGCGAGGGGGGGTTGGACCAGAGGCGTCCCGAAGTTTCCAGCTGTCGAATACTGAGACTGCCACCCCCACAATCGCTGTGTGTTACACAGTAGAGACTATGATCACTGTTGAAATACTGTTGTTGTTTAATAGTTTGGGCAAAGACACTATGGCCCTCATTACAACCCTGGTGGTAAATCCCGCTTACCGCCGTGCTGACGGCCGCCAACATACCGTGGCCGCGGCGGAAATCCGCTACAGGTATTATGACCCACACAGAGAAATCCGCCACAATACAGACACCCACACAAGTCCACCACACCAAAGGTCAGTGATAAACTGGCTATAGCAAAACCCACACCGTCACACCAACAGGAATACGCACACACTATCACGGCCCACGAATCAACGCGGCGGTCTTTCAACCGTGGTAAACCATTGGCGGTACACACCGCCGCGCTCAAAATACACACACATGTACAAAACACAACCACATTGGACAATTCAAAGTACGCACACCTGACACACATACACCCACCACACCCACACACCACACCACTATAAAACACACACCCACATTACCCACAACCCCTTGCAACGAAAAGTTTGGAAGAAGCAGAGAGAGAGAGAATAGCAAAGACAACACCAGCATCCAGAGGCACACAACACCATCACTCATACAACATCCACGCACCTCAATGAACACACCCCAACACATCACAGCACACGTCACAACAAACATCACCTCACACATCACCCACACCACATCATGGCACCTCAAAGACATCCCTGGTTTTCTGAGGAGGGGCTCAGGGTCATGCTGGAGGAAATCATCTGGGTAGAGCCACAGCTATTCGGATCACAGGTGCAGCAGACATCCATTGCAAGGAAGATAGAGCTATGGCGGAGAATTGTAGACAGGGTCAACGCAGTGGGACAGCACCCAAGAACACAGGATGACATCAGGAAGAGGTGGAACGACCTACGGGGGAAGGTGCGTTCCGTGATATCCAGACACCAGGTAGCCGTACAGAGGACCGGCGGTGGACCCCCACCTCTCCCCCACAACTAACAACATGGGAGGAGCAAGTCTTGGCGATCATTCATCCTGAGGGCCTCGTAGGAGTAGCTGGAGGACTGGACTCTGGTAAGTCAAATCTTTACTATTATATCCCCCACCCTACCTGCATGCCATCACAAACACCTACCCCTACCCTCACACCCATCACCCCAACACCTCACGGATACCCCACTATCACAACCCACACATCCCAATGCCAAGCCATGCATGTGACAATAATGCATGGACACCCATCACAGACCTGCATGGACACCCATCACCAAAGAATGTCCAGTGGAGAGACTCACCCAGGGCACACAATCGCCACTCACACAAGGGCCAAGGCAATAATGCAAGCACAGGAGTAGAGGGAAACTCACCCATTGCACAAGATGGCACACACAGATACAATAACTATGCATTTACACCCCAACAGGCCCCTACCCAACATCACCGGACAGGAGATGTCAGCCATATCCAGTCCCTCCACAGAAGAGGCCCACAGTGACGACAGCAGCTCTACACGCCTGGATCAAGATGACCAGCCCGGCCCATCAGGGACCTCTGGACAGTCGGTTCCCCTGCCACAGTCACAAACCACCACTGAACCTACCCGCTCAGAAAACACCACCACAGCACCCACCCAGCGGGCCCATGCCACTGTCCCCAGGACACGTCAATCAGCAGTGTGCCACCAATAAAGGGACACCGTACTGGCCAAGTTTCAGGAGACCCAGCGGCTGCAGGAGGAACAGTACCTGGGGATCAGGGAGGACTTGAAGTCCATTAACACCACCCTGGTCACCATTGCAGGGGTGCTGGCAAACATGGCCAACACCATGAGGGAGACAGAGGCACACCAACGGGCCCCTGACACCAGCCCGAACGATGAACAGCCCTCCACGTCCACCGGAGCTAGTGGACAGGAGGTCCCGCCACAGGACCAACAGACCACCAGCACCCCACCCCGTGCAGAAGGCGAACCACCCCGCAAATGGTCCCTGCGATCCAGGCACAAGACAGAGACCATTGCCAAGACCCCCGCCAGGAAGTAAGACTCTCCTGATTGTCATCCTTCTGTCCCACTATGTCATCCTGACCACCTTGAACTGCCATTGCTCCACTTCCTGTGCCCCCTGGGACAATGCACCTGTAATACAAAGAGACTGGACTCTACCATGGATATTTCTCCAGCATCACCCCAGCCCATTGCACATCCCCCTCCACTTATAAGCACTGAAATAAACACCCTTGAATCGCAAAACAATCTGGAGTCAGTCTGTACTTTCACAAATGTGTTATTACAACCTCTCTGACAAATATCAATATTAATGTTCATTTGCACATACCAAAGTATGACAGTTGTTGGGCAGCAGTGAACGTAGCAGATGGCAGAATGTGGTACCCAGATCTGTGAAAAGTAAAGGCAAAGGGAACTGTCAGGGTCCATACACAGAGGTAAAAAGGCAGACTAATACAATGTCCTACTGTAGTCTGATATGAGAGGAACAGTGCCAGTCTTATCTTTGTCTCACTAGATGTATTGCATGATGATGTTGTTTCGGTTTTCAATATCTTCTTCTTCTGCCTCCTCTTCTTTACTGTCCACAGGCTCCACAGCTGCCACAAGACCAACATCAGGCCCAGCTTCCTGCAGAAAAGGCACCTGGCGTCACAAAGCCAGGTTGCGCAACATACAGCATGCCACGATTATCTGGCACACCTTCTTTGGTGAGTACTATAGGGAGCCACCTGTTAGATGGAGGCACCGGAATCTGGCCTTCAGGAGGCCGAAGGTGCGTTCTATAATCCTCCTAGTTCACCCATGTGCCTCATTGTAGCGTTCCTCTGCCATTGTCCTGGGATTCCTCACTGGGGTCAGTAGCCATGACAGGTTGGGGTAACCAGAGTCACCTGCAAATATTGAGGGGTATCTGTTAGACATGCACCAATCCTTAGGGACTCTCCCATACCCAGACACCTATTCATACTGTGTGGGGACCTTGGGGCTCACCTATTAGCCACACACGTTGCCTCTGGAGTTGGCCCATCACATAAGGGATGCTGCTATTCCTCAAAATGTAAGGGTCATGCACAGATCCAGGATGCTTGGCATTCACATGAGAGATGTACTGGTCTGCCAAACACACCATCTGCACATTCATTGAATGGTAGCTTTTACGATTTCTGTACACCTGTTCATTCCTGCCGGGGGGGGGGGGGGGTCAAATGCTACATGTGTACCATCAATGGCACCAATAATGTTGGGGATATGTCCCAAGTCACCTTTCCCTGTGGGCAAATCCTCCACCTGGGGGAAAACGATGTAGCTGCGCATGTGTTTCAGCAAGGCAGACAACACTCTGGTCAACACGTTAGAGAACATTGGCTGTGACATCCCTGATGCCACGGCCACTGTTGTTTGAAAGGAACCACTGGCCAGGAAATAGAGCACTGACAGGACCTGCACTAGAAGGGGGATACCTGTGGGATGGCGGATAACTGACATTAGGACTGTGGCACGATCAAGTCTGTAGGTGATAATGATGTGTCTGTCTTCCATTGTCGACAGGTCCACCAGGAGTCTGTACACCGGAGGATGACGCCATCTCATCATCTGCGCCAGCGGATGTGCCCTATGGAGGAGAATGGTGAGCAGATGGTCATATACCACATAGGTTGCACAAGGGTGTTTTGCACTATTGTGATTTAATCGGTGTGTGATGCTGTCTGTCCGTATTCCTGCTCAAATATGCTGTGACGCCGTTAGGTGCACTGCCATGTGCCCCCCTGAAATGGCGGCTGCCTGACCTGTAAGGAGGGACAAGGGGAAATGAGGTAACTGCGCTGGCGTTGTGCAGCGTTGCGGTAGGCGGTTGAAGACCGCCGCGCAATTCAGCATTGGTTATCATTAGGCCCTATGGGTTCCAGGAGCCAATGACGATGTACGCCGGCGGTGATGGTACACACCGCCGCAGACGTGACCGCCATTTTCTATCTGTGTACTCACTTGATACTTGACCTTCAACAGGAGAGGACCTACACTGCAAGTGCTGCTGTGACCTGAGTCTGGATGTGACAATGGCTACAGTGTCTGGGGAAAGGGTCCCTGCCTTCACCGCAGAGGAGTTGGACAAACTGGTGGATGGGGTCCTCCCCCAGTACACGCTACTCTACGGTCCTCCAGACAAACAGGTGAGTACACTGTGAGCATGATGGATGGGACATGAATGTATGGAGTGATCTGAGTGGAAGATACATGTGAGGGGGGGCTGTGGCCTGCATGTGAGGATGGTCAGTGTATGTGTTTCAGGGCATGGATGGGAAGTTGTGGCCAATGAGTAAGAAGAACCGGACGGAGAGTAGGTTCCATTCTTACTTTACCTTTCCTGTAGGTCAGCGTCCACCAGAAGAAGGGTATTTGGCGTGCCTTCGCCAAGGAAGTGCGGACCCTGGTGGTCTATCATAGATGGAGCACCCACTGCCGCAAGAGATGGGAGGACCTGCGCCACTGGAGCAAGAAGACGGCGGAGGCCAAGCTGGGGATGGCCTCCCAACGTGGAAGGGGTGACCGTTGCACCATGACCCCCATGATGTTCCGGATCCTGGCGCTGGCATATCTGGAGTTGGATGGGCGCTTAAGGGCATCACAGCAGCCACAACGGGGTGAGCACAGTCTCATTCAGCTGACTCTGCGCGCTTTACGAGGTTTCTGGGTGGGGGATGTGGGCTGTGAGTTCTCCTAGGCCAGGGCGAACTTGCTAGGGTAGGTCCCTTGTTAGGCAGGCTCTGTGGCACTCCCACCCCAATAGTGGTAGTGGCCATCTACAACTAGTCAGGCTCCTGTGGGTTCCAGGTGTGCAGCAAATGGGGTTACACATAGTCCCCCATGGGCAGGTGATTTTCCAAAGAACTGTTAGTGCATGGGCTAGTGCATAGGGCTGCTCCCTGTGTGTTGTGTCCGCCAACGGTAGTGAAGTGTCTGGCACTGACCATGTGTGTCCTCTGTCTTTCCCCCCATTTTTGTTTTGTCACCCATCCTTGTGTGCATTAGCATCATCTGGCGGAGGAGCAGTGGCACCAGAGCAGGAGGTAGCTGCAACCCACAAGCCCCAGGAGGGTGAATGTACGGAGTCTGAAGGTACCAGTGGGACGGAGGGCGTGGGGAGCTCCACAACAGGGACCGGAGGGGACACCAGCGACAGCGACTCCTGCTCTGATGGGAGCTCCCTTGCGGTGGCGGGCACATCTATGCCCCCCGCAACAACAGGTACAGCCGCCACCCCCCCCTACTAGCACCGCCCTCCCAGCAGCCCCTCAGCGTGTGTTCCGTGCCCGCTCACCCAGGAGGGTGGGCATCTCCTTCGCTCCAGGCACCTCAGGCCCTGCCCCAGTCAGCCCTGCTGCCCTCAGTGAGGAGGCTATTGACCTCCTGAGATCCCTCACTGTTGGGCAGTCAACCATTTTGAATGCCATCCAGGGTGTCGAGAGGCATTTGCAGCAAACAAATGCATACCTGGAAGGCATTCGTTCTGGTGTGGTGGCCCAACAGAGAGCATTTCAGGCTCTGGCCTCAGCACTGATGGCAGCCATTGTCCCTGTGTCCAGCCTCCCCCTCCAACCTCCACTACCACGACCCAATCCCCTCTACCTCAGCCTATCCCAAGCACACCATCAGACCAGCATGCACACACATCAACATGCAAAAGTGGATCAGGCAAACATAAGCACCACACATCCCACAGGCAGTCACACAAGCACCATACCCATGCAGACACACCAACATCCACTGCCTCCACTGTGTCCCCCTCCTCCACGTCGTCCACCTCCCTCCCAGTCTCATCTCCACTCACACCTGCATGCACTACATCCTCAGCCACTACCTCCATCACCAGCACGCCCATCACCACACACAGCTCACGTGCAATCACCACCCCCACTACCATGCACACGTCCCCTGTGTCGTCTCCTAGTGTGTCTGTGAGCCCTCCTCCCAAAGTACACAAACGCCGGCACACACCTACTCAACAGCCATCCACCTCACAACAGCCTCCAACCCATGCACCTTCACCCAAACTCAGCAGATGTACACCTCCTACAACCACTACCTCTTCCTCCACTCCCAAACCCCCTCCATCTTCCCGTCCCAGTGTGTCTAAGAAACTTTTCCTACCTAGCATTGACCTCTTCCCTACACCTCCCCCCCCCATCCTTCCCCTAGGGCCAGGTTGTCTTGAGTCCTGACCAGCACCTCAGCCACCAAATCCTCGTCCAGTGTGGTCCCTGCAAGTCCGGGAACATCGAAGGGGGCACCCATCAGGGCTGCCAGTGTGCCACCTAGTGCGGCCAAGGACCTCCCTATTCCGCCACCTGCCAAGGTAAAGAAGGGGCCAGCATGCCGAAGTGAAAAGCCACACCAACCACCCAGCAAGGCCTCTTCCAGAACCAAAGAGGACAGTGCCAAGGTCCCAGCAGCGACTTCCAAGGTGCGGAAGGGACACAAGAGCAAAGGGAAGTTAGCTCAGGGCACGGAGCATCCGGGTGAGGGACTGGTGTCACCCCTTTTGCAAAACAGCCCAGCAACCTGTACGGCAGTGGGCACCGCTGCAACACCCACCACCTGCACTGCCACCTGCACGTCTGCTGCCTCTACTACAGTCACCAGCATCATCCCCAGTGGGCACCCTTCCGAGGCTGCAGGAGACGGCCTGGTGTCTCCCTTCACAAGTTTAGGCAAGTTTAGACACCTCCACCACCCGGCAGCATCTCCGCCGCAGACACCGCCGCAGCCACCGCCACCTGCCCAGCCAGTGCCACTACAGCGGACATCAGCAGCATCCCCAGTGGGCAGGCCTCCGAGGCTGCAGGAGACATCCTGGACTCTGTACACACTACAAGAGGCACCAGCACTGGCACTACCAGCAGTTTGCAGCCTTAGTTTACCAGTAAATCTCGTGGCTTAGACTCCCATGTGAGGGAATGGGAACTGCCACACCGCTGGTGCAGCATCACTGGGCACCAGGCCTCCTCCACAACCAGTGGAGAACATCATCCACTACCCCAGTCCTTGGCAGGATGAGGTACTCTGGGCACCAGGCCCCCTTCAGAACCAGTGGAGAACAGCATCCGCTAGACAGACTGTGGCTTTGCACTCCCCAGGACCAAGCAGTGGGAAACCCACCCATTTGAGAGACTGTGGCGTTGCACTCCCCAGGACCAAGCAGTGGGCAAACCACTCACTTGAGAGACTGTGGCTTTGTACTCCCCAGGACCAAGCAGTGGGCAAACCACCCACTTGAGAGACTGTGGCTTTGCACTCCCCAGGACCAAGCAGTGGGCAAACCACCCACTTGAGAGACTTGAGAGACTGTGGCTTTGCACTCCCCAGGACCAAGCAGTGGGCATGGAGCCCCCTCGAGGAGCAGTGGCGTCGTCCCATCATCCGGCTGAGGTGTCCCCCTCCCCTTCTCCCTGAGGTGCCTGTGTTTTTTTCGACCTGATGCCCCTGCAGTGTTCTCTCCATTTTGAGGCAGGTATCATGTGTGGGCTTTGCCCATGCTTTTTGGGACCACTGGTCCACAGACATTTAATGGGACAGTATACAGACTTGTGTACTTGCTATAAATATTTGTATATACTGATGATTTAAAGTTATCTTGGGCTATCTGAATGTTCGATTATTACACTCGTTAAACTCATTTCATTTGGTCCTTGTGTTCTTCCAGGGGATGACGGGGTGTATCTGTGATGTTATTGGATGTGTGTGTGTGTGTGTGTTGTTGTGGTTGGGGGGTAGGGGTGTTGCATGTTGCGTTTGTGTGTCACTCTCTTTTTCCTCCCCCCTCCCCTGTGTACTAGGTGCAGTACTCACCGTTGTCGTCGCCGCCGTCTTTGATGTTCCTGGTAGATGAGGAGGTAAACCAACATGGGCATGACCTGTAACTCTGGCTCCATAGCCTCCTGGTTCCTCATTGGGTGTTGAGAGGTGAGTGGTTTCCCTTCTGTGTACTGTTTACGCTGTGCTTTTGATGGCGTTGGTACCGCCCCGGAAAAGCTGGTGGATTGGTGCCTTGTAATAGTGTGGGTGGTACATTGGGTTCCGCCTGTCTCTTGGCGGTTACAGCCGCGGTGTTTGTTTCTACCGCCATGGTGGTCGGAGTGTTAAAGTGGCTGTCTGTGTTGGCGGTTTCCACCATGGTCGTGATTCCATTTTTTTTACCGCCGGCCTGTTGGCGGTATTACCGCCGCTATATCACCGACCGCCGCGGTTGTAATGAGGGCCTATGTCCTTTGCTCTGGGGATGGGGAGTTGGGAATTCAGTTGTTTAGTTATAATCCAAAGCACACCGTGTTGCCTTGGCAAACTGCATATTTTTAGATTATGGGGTGATCACTTCATGACTGATGGGTAGGCCACTGAGCTTGAAATTCCTTACGTGGAATGTCCGAGGGATACGCTCCATGGCCAAACGTTATAAGGTATTCTCCTTTCTCACTCGACGGGGAATCCACATAGCGATGCTCCAGGAGACACATCAAGATGCTAACGAGAGTTGTGCTCTCCAGAAGCGTTGGAGAGGTCACCTATTCAGCCTTTGTCAGAGTGACACTGATTTGGGTTAGGGCAGGAGTACCTTACTAACACTTGACAACCATTACTGACCCATTGGGTCGCTACGCTAATTTCAGGAAAACTGGATGGTAGAGAGATAACTCTAGGTAGCATATATGGCCCTAACTCAGATCAGGGAGGTTTTTTGGCTTCCATGTCGTCAAAGCTGGCAGTGTACCTAGCGGGACCAATAATCTTTGGAGGGGACTTCCATTGTATAACAGATATTGGGGGTCATTCTAAGTCTGGCGGGCGGCGGAGGCCGCCCACCAGACTTCCCCCACCAAAATACCGCTCCGCGGTCGAAAGACCGCTGAGGGTATTTTGGGATTTGCCCTGGGCTGGCGGGCGACTGCCAAAAGGCCGCCCGCCAGCCCAGGGCAAATCAACCTTCCCACGAGGACGCCGGCTCAGAATTGAGCCGGCGGAGTGGGAAGGTGCGACGGGTGCTGTGGCACCCGTCGCGTATTTCAGTGTCTGCAAAGGGGGCCGTATTTCAGTATTTCAGTGTCTCTTACGGGGGCCCCTGCAGTGCCCATGCCATTGGCATGGGCACTGCAGGGGCCCCCAGGGGCCCCGCGGCACCCCCTACCGCCATCCTGTTCCAAATCTGACCGCGGCCAAACCGCCGCGGTCAGAATGCCCTGCGGGGCACCGCCGGCCTGTCGGCGGTGCTCCCGCCGACCGGGGTCAGAATCAGGGCCATAATGTTGGATAGATCGCACCCCACCTTACCTTCATCCCCAACCATTCGAACATCCCAATCATACCGGACATGGCAACAAAACTGGGGACTAGTGGACACTTGGGGCGTCCAACACGCAGCAGACCGAGACTATTCATTTTACTCACCCATGCACGATTTACATGTCAGATTAGACTCCTTCCTCTCCTCACCAGAGGTACATGGGCTAGTTCACGCAAGTGAATACCCCTCTCGCACAATCTCAGACCATAACCCACTTCTTCTTAGTCTGAGATGGTCCCGAACACAGACACCAATACCTACTTGGCGGCTCCGGCCCTCTCTGCTGGAAGATGAGGCGTTTAAGCACGCCATTGGTTTAGCAACAGACACCTATTTTGAGACTAACGAGGGTTCGACTACTTCAAAACTGTTAGAGTGGGTTGCGTTTAAGGTGGTCATCAGAGGGAATTGTCTTTCTGTGGTAGCCGGTGAAAGGCGTGCACTGCTTCATGATATAGAGGAGGGCGAACGGAACCAGAGAGAGATAGAGCGGCAATGCCCCAAAACCCCAGAATTGCGAGTGTCACTCATATCCGCGCGGGAAACAGCCATAGTAACAATAGACCGGCTGTGCTGTTATGATTATAGGGTCTTTTTGATACAAACACATGCAGAGGGTGACCGAGTGAGTTCCCTGTTGGCACGGCTGGCAAACCCAGCAGAGAGGTTCAGTAATAGTAGAACTCATACCACCAGGGGGTACTTGTATTGGTTCCCAATCGGCTATCAACAATGAATTCCGTAAATACTACGCAGACTTACACACTAGCAAGGTACATCCTTCAGTTGAGGAAATACAGGCCTTCCTATGCCATCTACCACTCCCTACAGTATCGGCCTTGGACACAACTGCACTGGGTGCACCGATTACGGTAACAGAAGTGAAGGACGCCATAACTTCTATGGCACGCAATAAAACACCTGGCCCAGACGGGTTCCCAATAGAATTTTATTCGACTTACTTATCCAAGCTGGGGCCTAGACTGGCAGCGGTCTATGAGGCGGCAGTCGAATGTCAGACCCTCCCAATGTCTGCATGGGAAGCCTTGATCATACCATTATTGAAACCTGGGAAAGCTCAGACGGACGTGGCTTTGTACCACCCACTATTGATGCTTGCAGTACGTTATAAAATACTGAGTAAAATATTAGCGCTCCACCTCATGCGTTACGTGCCTCATCTGACACATACAGACCAGGCTGGATTTATTCCAGGACGCCAACCGGCACTGAATATACAATGCCTCCTTGCTTTAATACATGGCGATGGGTATGATAAACGTGAGGCGGCAGTCTTTGCCATTGATTTCGAAAAAGCTTTTGATAGTCTAGAATGGCGCTATTTGTTTGAAGTTCTTCACAAGTTTGGGCTAGGAAATCGCTTGATAGCCTGGACGAAACTGTTGTACAATAGGCCGTCGGCTAGAGTCTGACCAGGCGCTACTGTCTCTGACAGTTACGAGGTGGCTAGAGGAACTAGGCAGGGTTGCCTTCTCTCCCCTCTGCTATTTGTGTTAGCAATAGAGCCATTGGCTTGCGAGGCCAGAGAGGGTAGAGCTTATAGAGGTATCACGCTGGTTGGCCAGACCCATCATATAGCCTTGTATGCAGGTGACCTCCTACTCTTTTTGAAGGATATGGAAAGTGATCTGCAGGGGGCTCAGACATTGCTAAAAGATTTTGGTGCTTTGTCTGGGATGAGGGTGAACTGGCAGAAATCCAGCCTATTCCCAACTATGGAGGGAAGTCCCCCCCACCCCCCGAACATAGGAGAACTACAATGGGAACCTATATGTCTGACATATTTGGGGGTCCATGTCTACCACGATGTCCAGAACTTGTTTGAGGGAAATGTACAGCGGGCGCTGAGGAGCATTAGGGGCTCTATGGGGTTCTGGGCTACCCTACCTATCTCAGTCGTGGGCAGAGTGGCACTCTTGAAGATGATAGCCCTCCCCAGACTGCTATATCTTTTTACGACCTTACCAGTGTGGATCCCGGGGAGTTTCTTTAAAGATCTGAATTCTATGATGACGGGATTTATATGGGGAACGGGCAGGCGGAGACTGGCGCTCACGGTGCTACAACGGTCTCCAGAGGAAGGTGGACTGGCTGTTCCAGATTTTGAAGCTTATTACTTGGCAGGTCAACTACAATGGTTGACCAGATGGATGGCGAGCCGTGTGACGCCCTGACATGAAGTGTTACCTTTCACCCCCAAACTACCCTCATTGGCTAGGGTCATCTTGTGTCTTGGCCTTCCAGCGTCCCCTAGACCTCAGCATTGGAGGTAATCCATAAATGTTGGAGACACCACCTACGTAAGATAAGATGCCCCAGGCCTTATGCTCTTGAGACACCGATGCGATGCCTGTTAACGCTACCGCACAAAGGAAACTGGGGTGGAATCAGAAAATGGGAGAGGCCGGGGGCCACTACCCTGGGAACCTTATATGAGGCAGACTCTGCTGCCCTTTGAAGACTTTCGAAATCGATATCAGATTCCAGCAGGGAACTTCCTACTTCATAGATCGATTATAGATATGATGGGCAGGCACTGGCACACCGGGTGTACGGAACCCCCTACTTCAGAGGTGACTCAATACCTCATAAGTAACACAGGGAAACATAGGGTGGTGACCTGCCTTTATAGAAAAATACAAACCAAAATGTCCCAACCACTGACAGGGCTTAAACAAAAATGGGAAACGGATTTGGGAGCCGCTATGGGGACAAAGATTGGGAAGAAATACTGACTTGGATCCCGAAAGCCTCTAGGAACGCTCGATTTAAATTGATCAACACATATGTTTTATATAGAGCATATCTGACCCTGGGTAGAATCAAGAAACACTTTGGGGCCCTGGGGGCCGGTTGTCCCAGATGTCACGAGGAGGGTGCTGAATTCATCCATATGTTCTGGGTCTGCCCAACATTATGGGAATACTGGCACGAGATAACGCAGCTCCTCACTGACATTGTTAGACGGGAGGTACCTGATGACCCCAGACACTGCTTGTTGGGAGGCTATCGCCATCAGCCCTAACATAACTATACTAATCAATTTCAAGATCTGGCCTTAGTTTTGGCCAAAAGAGAAATTGCAATGACATGGAAAGCAGCAGTAGGACCACAATTACACACATGGAAAAGGGAAGTCCTCAAGTGGGCTAAAGCTGAAGAGACAATTAGACACCGGGAGGCATGGAGGGGCCAGGGCCCAGTAAAAAGAGCTACGGCTTGGAGTACACTAGTAAATGACTGGGAGCAGCGAGAGGAGGACACATTAGAACCCTGACTGCCTCGCAGGGCCACTGACCTAGTAGCATAGACCCTCGAAACTACCCACACTACAATAAAGTAAAAATGTACCGAGACAGGAACGCACTAATCACATTCATTAATGGGGCATATAAATTGTCACCTCACAAGGAAACACTCTTACCTAGAAATCTGTTGATACGTAGCATTATCCAGGCACATGAGTGGCAAATGGGAAGGGAGAGGGGGAGAGAGGGAGTTTGATCCCCTTAGAAAGAGGCACATATCATAGCAATGGATGGAAGGGTCACTTGGCTACTACTTGAACCTAGACTTACCGACTCTTTAATGTGTATTCATGCATAAATTGTGATTTAATGGAACTGCGAACGACATGCCAAATTGTGACAATGATACAACCGGGTAGGCACACTGCCTTTAAAGATTGCTATAATTTTCCATTGTTGAATTCCAGAGCCCTCCTTGAGGGGAAGCATTTTGTATTCTTTATTTCATATAAAAAAAACAATAAAATGTGTTGAAAAAAAAAAGAAAAACAATGGTAGCAGTGACATCCCAGTGTCACATGGAGACAGTAGGGTCCACATCCATAAATATCTGGTGTCTAACTTTGTTGCACAGGATGACATCAAGTAGTGCAAAGCTTATGAAGTTGCCTTAGAGATGCACTGGGTTCCTGGGGCGATTGGGAAGCTAGCCTCTGGAGGCACATTATCACTGAAGGGAAGGGTTCACTCCTAGCCCTACGGAAGGGGGACAAGATAAGCTATTCCCTCATGAAAGAAGCATTTGTCAGGAAGTATGGCCTCACCAAGGTGTAGGCTGAAATTTAGGGACAGCCAGAAGCTGTTCCATCGTTCCTGGGTAGAGGATATGGATTACTTCTACAAGGCACTGGATGGTTGGGTGAAGGCCAGTGATGTGATTGATTAAAACGGGCTTCACAATTTGGTTGCCAGAGAGCACATATTCAGTAGGTTTTTCCAGAGGTGCCCCAACACCTAATAGATAGTGAGCTCACTGACCCCAGGGAGCTTTCCAAGGAGGAAGCCTGCTGGCTCAGTCCCAGGGTCCACAAGAAGGTATTTATTTAGGGGGAATCCCCATGACAGCAAGAGAATGGACAGGTGTCCTACCAAAATAAAGGGGGGGGGGAGACAAACATTAAAATAAGGAGTTTTCTTAAGGTCCCCCAAGCAGTTCTCAAGGGAAAGATTCCCAATACCAGCCTGATCAGAAGATGAGTGGTTTCCCTGAGAAAAAAACAATTGTAGAATGTTTCCCCCAAATGATATCAGCACTACAGTTACAGACAAATCAAGGGGGACAACAAATGTCCCAAGAGGATGCTGAGCCTCACTGGTGGGCAGACACCAGGGCTGGCTATGTAGTGCTTGGGAAAGAGGTTGTCCCAGTTAGCTTGAGGGTAGTACAGATGTTAACCTACTGTCCCAGGGTGACAAGAGATGGTGCCAAAGTCCACATGCCTAACAATACATCAAAGTATATGCAATGGGTCATCATCATTGGCCAGAGGGCAGAGGCTCTGAGAAACACAGGAGCCAGTATGACTACTGTTAGATGTCATCTGATGTCCTTGGAGCAGGTAATCCCTAACGTATTACACCAAGTTTTAGTAGCAGACAGCCAGGAGGGTCATTACCCTGTAGCTCGTGTGCCTGTTAATGGGGGGAGGGTCTCATGTTCCTTAATGGTAGGTGTGAATCCAGCCATGCCTCTGGACTGTCTGCTCGATGATGACATGCAGCACACCATCTGGAATGTGGTGGAATTCCAATCCTACCTGGAGATGTTAGTGTTGCTGTAGGAGGCTGGCCTGGCTTATAGTGGGTACCTGATGGAACTTACACCTTGTGCCAGGTCCAGTTATCCCTTATTAGTAGATTAGTAGTGTTCTAGCAGCTTAGGCTGATAGAGGTAGCTATAGCAGAGCAACTTAGGCTGAACTATGAGACATGCAAAGCTCCTACTATACCACTTATACCATATAGCACTATATCATAAGAATCACAATACTCAGAGTTACTAAAAAGAAAGGTACTTTATTTAAGTGACAATGTGCCAAAAATATCTCAGAGGATATACTCCCTTAGGAGGTAAGTAAAATACACAAAATATACACACAAACCAAAAATCAGGTAAGTAAACAGTTAGAAAAATAGTGCAAATACTGTAGAATACAATAGGATGCAATAGGCCTAGGGGAAACACACACCATATACTAAGAAAAGGGAATGCGAACCACTTAGGGACCCCAGGCCTAGTGTAGTGTGTAGAGGGTCGCTGGGAGTGTAAGAAAACACTAATGGTGTCCAAGATACCCCACCCCAAGACCCTGAAAAGTAGGAGTAAAGTTACCCTACTACCCCAGAAAGACAGTAAAGTCGAGATAGGGGATTCTGCAAAGACAACAACTGACTACAAAGCACTGAAGACGTATTCCTGGATCTGAGGACCTGCAAAGGAAGGGTACCAAGTCCAAGAGTTGCACAAGTGTCCAGGGGGGGCAGGAGCCCACTAAACCCCAGATGAAGGTGCAAAAGGGCTGCCTCCGGGTGGAAGTAGCCAAAGATTCTGCAACAAAGGAAGGTGCCAAGAACGTCTCCTTTGGTCAGAAGATGTCCCATGGCGTGCTGGAGGGTGCAGAGTTGTTTCCACGCAGAAAGACCACAAACAAGCCTTGCTAGCTGCAAGAGTCATATTTGAAGATATTGTGTGCTGCCTGGGCCCAGCAAGGACCAGGAGGTCGCCCCTTGGAGGAGGAGAAAGAGGGGGCGCTCAGCAACAGAGAGAGCCCATGCAGAAGCAGGCAGCACCCGCAGAAGCACTTGAACAGGTGTTCAAGAAATCTGATCACAGCAGTCGTCTCAGCACAACAAAAGAGGGTCCCACGAAGTCGGTGGTCAACTCAGCGAGTTGAGCAATGCAGGACAGAGTGCTGGGGACCTGGGCTAGGCTGTGCATGAAGGAATCCTTGCAAGAGTGCACAGAAGCCCTAGCAGCTGCAGATCACGTAGTACACAGGATTACTGTCTGGCGTGGGGAGGCAAGGACTTACCTCCACCAAATTTGGACAGAAAGACCACTGGACTGTCGGGGTCACTTGGATCTAGCTCCTGTGTTCCAGGGACCATGCTCATCAAGATGAGAGGGAACCCAGAGGACCGTTGATGTAGACGTTTGGGGCCTGCGTTAGCAGTGGGAAGATTCCGTCGACCCACAGGAGATTTCTTCTTGGCTTCTAGAGCAGGGTGAAGGCAGACAGCCCTCAGAGCATGCACCACCAGGAAACAGTTTAGAAAGCCAGCAGGATATGGTGCTACAATGTTGCTGGTAGTCTTCTTGCTCCTTTGTTGCGGTTTTGCAGGCGTCCTGGAGTAGTCAGCGGTCGATCCTTGGCAGAAGTTGAAGAGAGAAGTGCAGAGGAACTCTGGTGAGCTCTTGCATCCGTTATCTGAAGAGAAACCCACAGGAGAGACCCTAAATAGCCCTCATAGGAGGATTGGCTACCTAACCAGGTAAGAGCCTATCAGGAGGGGCCTCTGACGTCACCTGCTGGCACTGGCCACTCAGAGGCCTCCCTTGTGCCCTCACACCTCTGCAATCAAGATGGCAGAGGTCTGGGACACACTGGAGGAGCTCTGGGCACCACCCCTGGGGTAGTGATGGACAGGGGAGTGGTCACTCCCCTTTCCTTTGTCCAGTTTCGCGCCAGAGCAGGGGCTGAGGGCTCCTTGGACTGGTGTAGACTGGCTTCTGCAAGGAGGACACCATCTGTGCCCTTCAAAGCATTTCCAGAATCTGGGGGAGGCTACTCCTCCCCAGCCCTTAACACCTATTTCCAAAGGGAGAGGGTGTAACACCCTCTCTCAGAGGAAGTCTGCCTTCCTGGGACTGAGCTGCCCAGACCCTAGGAGGGCAGAAACCTGTCTGAGGGTTGGCAGCAGTGGTAGCTGCAGAGAAAACTCCAGAGAGCTGGTTTGGCAGTACCCGGGTTCCATGCTGGAGCCCCGGGGATGCATGGGATTGGCACCCCAATACCAGATTTGGCTTGGGGGGACAATTCCATGATCTTAGACATGTTACATGGCCATGTTCGGAGTTTCCATTGTGAAGCTACACACAGGTATTGACCTATATGTAGTTCACGCGTGTAATGGTGTCCCCGCAATCACAAAGTCCTGGGAAATTGCCCTGAACAATGTGGGGGCACCTTGGCTAGTGCCAGGGTGCCCTCACACTTAGTAACTTTGCACCTAACCTTCAATAAGTGAGGGTTAGACATATAGGTGACTTATACGTTACTTAAGTGCAGTGTAAAATGGCTGTGAAATTAAGTGGACATTATTTCACTCAGGCTGCAGTGGCAGTCCTGTGTAAGAATTGTCTGAGCTCCCCATGGGTGGCAAAAGAAATGCTGCAGCCCATAGGGATCTCCGGGAACCCCAATACCCTGGGTACCTAGGTACCATATACTAGGGAATTATAAGGGTGTTCCAGTGTGCCAATGAGAACTGGTAAAATTAGTCACTAGCCTGCAGTGAGAATTTTAAAAGCAGAGAGAGCATAAATACTGAGGTTCTGGTTAGCAGAGCCTCAGTGATACAGTTAGGCACCACAAAGGGAACACATATGGGCCACAAACTATGAGCACTGGGGTCCTGGCTAGCAGGATCCCAGTGACACATATCAAACACACTGACTACATAGGGTTTCCACTATGAGCACTGGGGTCCTGGCTAGCAGGATCCCAGTGAGACAGTAAAAACATCCTGACATATATTCACAAACAGGCTAAAAGTGGGGGTAACAAGGCTAGAAAGAGGCTACCTTCCTACAATGGTCCACTACCACAAGGATAAACCTATTGCCTGAAGCTGTTGGAGGGTCAAGGGGGCCAACTATGTCAACCCCTACCCTTTCAAAGGGCACCCCAACCACAAGAAGTGGAATTAAGAGGGCCTGAGGTGTGCCACCAGTCTTGCCACTGACTTGGCAGGTCACTCAGGAGCGACAAAACTCCTTAGTGTCCTCTGACATGTGAGGCCAGTGAAACAATGGAACAAGTCTGTCTCAAGTTTTACTCTGGCCCAAATGCCCAGCCAAAGGAATATCATGTGCCAAGGTCAGAAGAAAGTCCCTATACTGCAAAGGGATGACCAATCTCCTGGCAGCTCCAGGTTCAGGGTCCCTTGACTCAGTATAAAGGAGGTTATCTTCCCAAAAGACCTTATGGCTATCAGTGATCCCCATTCTGCTGTTTGACAGCTTGCTGTCTTAAACCTTCTAGTGTGGGGCAGGTCTGCTGTGCCACAGTCAGCTCTTCCCTAGCAGCCCCCCTACCCCCAAAAGCTCAGCAGTGTCTGCTGCCAGCTCATCTGGTGTAGGTTCTGCACAGGGAGAGGATTCCTCTTCCTCAAAAGGGGAATCTTCTGGAGAGCTTTTGGGAGCACTTGGTCCATTGTTCCAGGATCCAAGCTTCCCTGTCCTCTTTGCTTCTGGGCCTGAGCTCTTCTGAGAGCAAAGATATGCCCAGGAATGACCAGCATTGCTGCATGAGCCTCGAACTCCACTTCAGCCCAAGCTGATGTCTCCAAATCATTGCCTAGTAAGCAGTCTACAGGTAAATCAGTGGCTAACACAACTTTCTTTGGACCAGTAACCACCCCCCAGTTGAGATCCACCTCAGCCATGGGGTAGCTAAGAGTGTTGTTATGAGCATCAGTCACTTGGTACTGCTGACCAAGTAGGTGTTGATCAGGGTGAACCAGTTTCTCAATCACCATAGTGACACTGGCTCCTGCATCCCTGTAGGCCTCAACCTCAACACCATTTATTATGGGAAGTTTCTTGTACTTACCCATATTAAGGGGACAAGCAACCAAGGTGGTAAAGTCAATACCACCATCCGAGACTAAAACAGCCTCTGTGGTCTCCCTAACAAGACCAGTCCCAACTACACTACCAATTGTGAGCCCAGCTACACCCTTTGATTGGCTATTTGTAGTAAACTTCCCACCACCACTGCTACTACTAGGGGCACTAGAGGACACAGTTGGAGTTGTGGTAGTGGGAGCCTTGGTGTTTTTCTTTGGGCAGGTGGAATCACTTGCCCAGTGGCCTTACTTTTACATAAATAACACCATGGCTTCTTTTGATTGTTAGAAGAGGATTTGGACCCACCACCCCCAGAGGATTTTTGTGGGCCTGATGAAGACTCGGAATGCTTTTTATCTTAGTCCCTACCCTTGTCAGAAGACTTACCATCCTTCTTCTTGCCATCCTTGTCACCACCTGTATGAACTTTTCTGTTCACTCTTGTTCTGACCCATTTGTCTGCCGTCTTTCCCAATTCTTGGGGAGAGGTCAGGTCTGAGTCTACCAAGTACTGATGCAATAAGTCAGACACACAATTATTCAAAACATGCTCTCTCAGGATTAGATCATATAGGCTTTCATAGTCAGTCACCTTACTACCATGTAACCATCCCTCCAAGGCATTCACTGAATAGTCTGCAAAGTCTGTCCAGTCTTGAGAAGACTCTTTTCTGGTATCTCTGAACTTTATCCTGTATTGTTCAGTGGTTAAGCCAAATCCATCTAAGAGTGCATCCTTCAAAACTTTGTAGTTATTGGCATCACTTTCCCTAACAGTAAGGAGCCTATCCCTACCTTTTCCAGTGAATGATAACCACAAGATTGCAGCCCACTGCCTTTTAGGGACCAACTGTACCATACAGGCCCTCTCAAGTGCAGCAAACCACTTATTGATGTCCTCCCCTTCCTTGTAAGGGGGGGCAATTTTGTGCAGGTTCCTAGAATCTTGTTCTCTTACAGGGTTACAATTAAGAACACTGCTGCTGCCACCATGGGGACCTAACCCCAACCTCTGCCTTTCCCTCTCTACATCTAGGGATTCCCTGTCTAAGGCCAACTGCTGCTGTCTTAGCTTCAGTCTGGCCTCGTCCAACCTCACCTTTCTGAGTTCCCTGTCTAGGTTGTTATCCTCAGGATGGGAGGCTTGGGAAGTCTGAGACACAGAGGAAATGTGGGAATGGGCAGAAGTGGACCGGTCCCTAACTGCCTGAACCCTAGTTACCTGGCCTTTTCGAGTGAAAGGTGCCCTACTGGTGTGTGACCCCCTCCCGCTACTAGTGTCACTAGGTGGCCTGTTAGCTGACAGGTCTTTGGAGGAACCCTCTCCAGAGTCCTCAGGGCCCTCCCCTGATTCTTGCTGGGTACCCCCCTCTTCTACCTCCTGATCCTGGTATGGGCCAGACTGGTTCTGGTCACTTTCTAGGAGAAGGCTAAGGAGAAGATCTTTGGTAGGGTTCTTACCAATGCTTAAACCTCTTTCTATGCAGAGACCCCTCAAACTTTTAAACTTTAAACTACCATAGGTTGCCTGGACAAATGTGGGAGTGAGTTCTACTGCAGATATAGTTGTTAAGAAAGAGTTTAAGATAGAGAGAAAAATGTTTTTAGAACTTTTAAAGAAAAGAGGAAAATCTTTTCAAACTTTTCAAAACCTTTGAAAACTTTTTAGAAACTTTTTAGAAAGAGAGTTAAACTTTTAGGTTAACTGTGTATATTTTTAAGTATTTGGATTATGTTTGTCTTATGAAAAGCACCATTGACAAAGTGGTAAAGCAGTTACAAGTACTTATCCCACCGCTGCCCCACCAATGTAGGAGGCTGGCCTGGCTTGTAGTGGGTACCTGATGGTTCTTACACCTTGTGCCAGGTCCAGTTATCCCTTATTAGTAGATTAGTAGTGTTCTAGCAGCTTAGGCTGATAGAGGTAGCTGTAGCAGAGCATCTTAGGCTGAATTAGGAGACATGCAAAGCTCCTACTATACCACTTATATCATATAGCACTATATCATAAGAATCACAATACTCAGTTACTCAAAATAAAGGTACTTTATTTTAGTGACAATGTGGCAAAAATATCTCAGAGGATATACTCCCTTAGGAGGTACGTAAAATACACAAAATATACACACAACCCAAAAATCAGGTAAGTAAACAGTTAAAAAAATAGTGCAAACACTGTAGAATACAATAGGATGCAATAGGCCCAGGGGCAACACAAACCATATACTAAGAAAGTGGAATGCGAACCACTTAGGGACCCCATGCCTAGTGTAGTGTGTATAGGGTCACTGGGAGTGTAAGAAAACACTAAGGGTGTCCAAAATATCCCACCCCAAGACCCTGAAAAGTAGGCGTGAAGTGACCCTACTTCCCCAGAAACACACTAAAGGCGTGTTAGGAGATTCTGCAAAGACCACAACTGACTGCAAAGCATTGAAGACGGATTCCTGGACCTGAGGACCTGTAAAGGAAGGGGACCAAGTCCAAGAGTCACAAAAGTGTGCGGGGGGCAGGAGCCCACTAACCCCAGATGAAGGTGCCAAATCGCTGCCTCCGGGTGGAAGAAGCTGAAGATTCTGCAACAACGGATGATGCAAGGAACCTTTCCTTTGCACACAAGATGTCCCACGGAATGATAGAGGATGCAGAGTTGTTTCCTTGCAGAAAGACTGCAAACAAGCCTTGTTAGCTGCAAAGGTTGCGGTTAAAGAAAATGGGTACTGCCCAGGCCCAGGAAGGACCAGGAGGTAGCCACTTGGAAGAGGAGACAGAGGAGGCCCTCAACAACACAGAGAGCCCACACAGAAGAAGGCAGCACCCGCAGAAGTCCTTGAACACGGGTTCAAGAAAACTGAGCACGGCGGTCATCTCAACACTACAATGGAGTGTTCCACAAAGCTGGTGGTCAACTCATCGAGTTGAGCAATACAGGACGGAGTGCTGGGGGCCTGGGCAATGCTGTGCATGAAGGATTCCTTGCAAAAGTGCACAGAAGCCCTAGCAGCTGCAGTTCATGTAGTACACAGGATTACTGTCTGGCGAGGGGAAGCAAGGACTTACCTCCGCCAAATTTGGACAGATGGACCACTGGACAGTCGGGGTCACTTGGATCCAGCTCCTGTGTTCCAGGTACCACGCTCGACACAATGAGAGGGGACCCAGAGGACCGGTGAAGCAGAAGTTTGGTGCCTGTGTTAGCAGGGGGAAGATTCCGTCTACCCACTGGAGATTTCTTCTTGGCTTCCAGTGCAGGGTGAAGGCAGACAGCCCCCAGAGCATGCACCACCAGGAAACAGTCAAGAAAGCCATCAGGATTAGGCGCTACAATGTCGCTGGTAGTCTTCTTGCTACTTTGTTGCAGTTTTGCAGGAGTCCTGGAGCAGTCAGCAGTCGATTCTTGGCGGAAGTTGAAGAGGGAGATACAGAGGAACTCTGGTGTATTCTTGCAAGTCCTTATCTGAGGAGAAACCTACAGGAGAGACCCTAAATAGCCCTCAGAGGAGGATTGGCCACCTAGTCAGGTAAGCACCTATCAGGAGGGTTCCCTGACGTCACCTACTGGCACTGGCCACTCAGAGGCCTCCATTGTGCCCTCACACCACAGGCAGAGGTCTGGGACACACTGGAGGAGCTCTGGGCACCACCCCTGGTGTGGTGATGGACAGGGGAATGGTCTCTCCCCTTTTCTTTGTCCAGTTTCGCGCCAGAGCAGGGCTGGGGGTTCCCTGAACCGGTGTAGTCTGGTTTATGCAAGAAGGGCACCATCTGTGCCCTTCAAAGCATTTCCAGAGGGCAGGAGAGGCTACTCCTCTCAGGCCCTTAACACCTATTTCCAAAGGGAGAGGGTGTAACACCCTCTCTCAGAGGAAATCCTTTGTTCTGCCTTCCTGGGACTGGGCTGCCCAGACCCCAGGAGGGCAGAAGCCTATACGTAGGTTGGCAGCAGCGGTAGCTGCAGTGAAAACCCCAGAGAGCTGGTTTGGCAGTACCCAGGGTCCATGCTGGAGCCCCGGGGATACATGGGATTGGCACCCCAAAACCAGATTTGGCATGAGGGGACAATTCCATGATCTTAGACATGTTACATGGTCATATTCAGAGTTACCGTTGTGAAGCTACATATAGATATTGACCTATATGTAGTGCACATGTGTAATGGTGTCCCCGCACTTAAAAAGTTCGGGGAAATTGCCCTGAACTATGTGGGGGCACCTTGGCTAGTGCCAGGGTGCCCTCACACTTAGTAACTTTGCACCTAACCTTCACTAAGTGAGGGTTACACATATAGGGACTGATAAGTTACTTAAGTGCAGTGTAAAATGTCTGTGAAATAACGTGTACGTTATTTCACTCAGGCTGCAGTTGCAGTCCTGTGTAATATTGGTCTGAGCTCCCTATCGGTGGCAAAAGAAATGCTACAGCCCGTAGGGATCTCCTGGAACCCCAATACCCTGGGTACCTAGGTACCATATACTAGGGAATTATAAGGGTGTTCCAGTGTGCCAATTAGAATTGGTGAAAATGGTCACTAGCCTGCAGTGACAATTTTAAAGGCAGAGAGAGCATAAGCACTGAGGTTCTGATTAGCAGAGTCTCAGTGACACAGTTGTTCACTACACAGGGAACACACATTCAGGCCACAGCTATGAGCACTGGGGTCCTGGCTAGCAGGATCCCAGTGAGATAGGCAAAAACAACTGGCGCACAAGTAAAAATGGGGTTAACATGCCAGGCAAGATGGTACTTTCCTACAGTTGCCTGTGTAAGTGTGCCTGACCACACAGTTCATTGCAGCCCGAGAGGTTAGTCAAGAGGACCTGGAGCTTGTTGAAATGGCCCAGGTTTCTGCCAAGAGAAGGTAGGGCAGGAGGCATGGGACGCCTGCTCTTAAAATTCCTCCCACTTATCCTCCCATTTACTAACACAGGCACTGGGGTATCTTATTACATTTCACTTTGGATTAGGAGTAGGTAGATATTTCATGTTTAGACTCAATTAAATTGTAATTTGAAATTCTCTTTAATAGTGAAATCAGATTTTAAGTCACATTCTGAAAATGCCATTTTTTTTTAAGTTGGCATTTTTTGGTCCTAACCATTTGTACTTGTGCCAGTGTGCTGTCTCACATAATTGTGAATGGCTCTTTAGTTGGTGTGATAAATTCGGTTGTTGGTTGACTGGAGTGTGAACCTGGTCACGTACCAACCACAATTGTTGTCAGGATAAGACACAAGCAACCCCAAATTAACATAAAGTCACTCCATGGTAGCTTGGCATAGAACCTTGAAAGTGATGAAGTATTTGTGGAACATTTCAAACAGTAAAAGAGTGAAAACACAAAAATGATCTCACAATAGATTAGGAAAATAGAACTTAATTTAATAAATAAAACAAGACCAAAACAACAAAAATCCATGAGTAAGACTTGAATTATGAATTTTTAAAGATAGCGCTTCAAAGCAAGAAGGGCCAACCAGGGATATCTGGTCATGCTGGCCTGGGACAAAGTCAAATGTTAAGGCTGACTGCGCTGGAGCACAGTTCGGCTACAGTGTTCCAGTTAGGCCAGCTGAACTAAGGTACCTTAAATCCTCGTTGTGGAGCATAGCGTGGATCAGATACAAAGATGTGTCACGTAGCTGAGGTAGTGCGTCAGTTGTGAGATGCAGTGAGGCTGCAGTGTGAGGTCCTGTAGCATCATCATCGAGGTTGCTGTCGACAAGGGAAGTGAGGCGCTTCCACTGAGGAAACTGCTATGTGGTGTGTCAGTCCAAGATGCAGGGTCCAGCAACGATGTGAGCCTGTTGGTCATTCTGACCCACACACTATCAGCAATGCGTTGGTCCTGCTCCATTCAGCAGCCGTGACGCATCTGTTCTCCCGCAGCGGAGGATACATCGGATCACCTAAAGCAAACACCTTATGCCCACTTTCAATGGTCCAGCACTGGGGTGGCACCACTGGGAGGGGAAGACTTACAGATGGCAGAGTCCGGGTGCAGGAGCAGGGTGGTTGAAAGTCTTTCATGTCCCTGAGACTTCAGTCTAGAGGGTCATCGAACTAGGCCTTGGATTCAGTCTGGGTTGGAGAGATGCAGATCCAGTCCTTCTCACTCCCAGGCAAGAGGACAGTGGGTCAGCACAGCAAAGCAGGAAACCAGCAGGGCAGCAATCTAGCAGAGTGGCAGTCCTTCAGCAGCCCAGCAGTCCTTCTTCTTGGCACAGCATCCACAGGTCCAGGAGTGTACTGAAGAAGTGATATCTGAGGTCCAGTTCTTATACCCACTGGTGCCTTTGCTGTGAGGGAGACTTCGAAGACATTCCCTTGAAGTGAACAGATATCCTGCCCTTCCGGGTCTTGGCTCCAGACTCACTACAGTGGGGTAAGCAACATTGTGTGTGTGGGCAGGTCACAGTCTATTCAGGTGTTAGTGCGGCTGTGACCAGCTCCTCCTTTCCATCCGGCCCAGAATGGCTCTTCAAGGCCCATCAAGTTACACCTAGGCTCCCACTATGTGTGGCTGTCTTGGGGAAATGGCCCAGCTGTCACCCTCACCAGGAAAGTGATCAGAGACAGGCTCTAGCCACCAAATGGCTAAGGTAAGAAAATAGCAAAACACATATGCGCCTATGGAGAACAGGGGTGCTCCGGTTCCAGTCTGCCAGCAGGTAAGTACCTGCGTCTTCGGGGGACAGACCAGGGGGGTTTTGAAGAGCACTGGGGGGGACACAAGAAGGCACACAAAACACACTTTCAGCAGCACAGGGGCAGCCGGGTGCAGTGTGCAAACCAGGGACGGGTTTTAGGTAGAAAACAATGGAGGGACCCGGGGGTCACTCTAGCGGTGCAGGCAGGCACGGGGGGCTTCTCGGGACAGCCACCACCTAGGCAAGGCAGAGGGTCGCCTAGGGGTCACTCCTGTGACGACATTCGGTTCCTTCAGGTCCTGGGGGCTGCTGGTGCAGTGCTGGTTCCAGGCGTCGGGTCCCTTGTTACAGGCAGTCAGGGGGAGCCTCTGGATTCTCTCTGCAGGCGTCGCTGTGGGAGCTCAGGGGGGTCGTCTCTGGTTACTCACGAGCTTGCAGTCGCTGGGGAGTCCTCCCTGAGGTGTTGGTTCTCTGAATCTTGAGCCTGGGGCGTCTGGTGCAGAGTGAGAAGTCTCACGCTTCCGGCAGGAAATGTGCAGTCTTTGGAAGTTGCTTCTTTGTTGCAAAGAGGTAGCTGGTTTTGAACAGGGCCGCTGTTCACAGGACTTTCTTGGTCCTTTCGTCCAGGGCGGTCCTCTGAGGCTTCAGAGGTCGCTGGTCCCTGTCGGATGCATTGCTGGTTGCAGGTTTTCGAAGTTGGAGACAGGCCGGTAGGGCTGGGGCCAAAGCAGTTGTCGTCGTCCGTCTTCTCTGCAAGCTTGTAGGTCAGCAGTGTTCTTGTTTCTTCAGGTTGCAGGAATCTAGTTTCCTAGGTTCTGGGGAGCCCCTAAATACTGAATTTAGGGGTGTGTTTAGGTCTGGGAGGGCAGTAGCCAATGGCTACTGTCCTTGAGGGTGGCTACATCCTCTTTGTGCCTCCTCACTGTGGGGAGGGGGGCACATCCCTAATCCTATTGGGGGAATCCTCCAAACTCAAGATGGAGGAATTCTCAAGGCAGGGGTCACCACAGCTCAGGACACCTTAGGGGCTGGCCTGACTGGTGGGTGACTCCTTGTTTTTCTCATTATCTCCTCCAGCCTTGCAGCCAAAAGAGGGAGCAGTGGCCGGAGAGGCGGGCATCTCCACTAGCTGGGATGCCCTGGGCCTGGCGCTGTAACAAAAGGGGTGAGCCTTTGAGGATCATCGCCAGGTGTTACAGTTCCTGCAGGGGGAGGTGAGAAGCACCTCCATCCAGTACAGGCTTTGTTCCTGGCCACAGAGTGACAAAGGCACTCTCCCCATCTGGCCAGAAACATGTCTGGTGTGTGGCAGGCTGGCAGAAACTGGTCAGCCTACACTAGAAGTCGGATTGGTATTCAGGGGGCATCTCTAAGATGCCCTCTGGGTGTATGGTACAATAAATTGCACAGTGTGCATTTATTGTGCTGAGAAGTTTGATACCAAACTTCCTAGTTTTCAGTGTAGACATTATGGAACTCTGGAGTTCGTGTTTGACAAACTCCCAGACCATATACTCTTATGGCTACCCTGCACTTACACTGTCTAAGGTTTTGCTTAGACACTGTAGGGGCAAAGTGCTCATGCACATATTCCCTCTCCTGTGGTATAGTGTACCCTGCCTTAGGGCTGTAAGGCCTGCTAGAGGGGTGACTTACCTATGCCACAGGCAGTGTAAGGTTGGCATGGCACTCTGAGGGGCGTGCCATGTCAACTTAGTCATTTTCTCCCCACCAGCACACACAAGCTGTGAGGCGGTGTGCATGTGCTGAGTGAAGGGTCCCTAGGGTGGCATAAGACATGCTGCAGCCCTTAAAGACTTTCCCTGGGATCAGGGCCCTTGGTACCAGGGGTATCAGTTACAAGGGACTTACCTGAGTGCCAGGGCTGTGCCAATTTTGGAGACAAAGGTACAGTTTAGGGAAAGAACACTGGTGCTGGGGCCTGGTTAACAGGGTCCCAGCACACTTTCAATCAAAACTTAGCATCAGCAAAGGCAAAACGTTAGGGGGTAACCACGCCAAGGAGGCATTTTCATACACAATCCCCCCAAAACACCCCGAACCCCCCCAAACGAAATAGAGTCTTAATTTTCTAAGTGGAAGAACCTTGGAAGGCTATCAGCACTGGCATGGGCAGTCCCCGGTCTGTGTTCCACTATAAAGTCCATTCCCTGTAGGGATATGGACCACCTCAACAGTTTAGGGTTTTCTCCTTTCATTTGCATGAGCCATCTGAGAGGTCTGTGGTCAGTTTGAACAATGAAGTGACTATCAAAAAGTTATGGTCTCAACTTCTTAAGGGACCAGACCACAGAAAAGGCCTCCCTCTCAATGGCACTCCAACACTGCTCCCTGGGGAGTAACCTCCTGCTAATAAAAGCAACAGGCTGATCAAGGCCATCATCATTTGTTTGGACAGGACTGCTCCTATCCCATGTTCAGAGGCATCTGTCTGCACAATGAACTGCTTAGAGTAACCTGAAGCTTTCATAACTGTTGCTGTGCACATTGCTTGCTTCAGGGTGTCGAAGGCCTTTTGACAGTCCGCAGTCCAGTTCACTTTCTTGGGTATTTTTTTAGAGGTAAGTTCTGTAAGGGCTGTCACTATTGATCCATATCTCTTCACAAACCTCCTGTAGTACCCAGTCAAGCCAAGGAATGCCCTCACTTGAGTCTGGGTTTTTGGAGCTACCCAGTCCAGGATAGTCTGGATCTTGGGTTGGAGTAGCTGAACTTGGCCTCCACCTACAAGGTGTCCCAAGTAAACCACAGTACCCTGCCCTATCTGACATTTAGATGCCTTGATGGAGAGGCCTGCTGCTTGCAGGGCCTGCAAAACCTTTTTCAGGTAGATTAGGTCATCCTTCCAGCTGGAGCTAAAGACAGCAATATCACCAAGATAAGCTGCACTAAAGGACTCCAAGCCAGCAAGGACTTGATTAACCAACCTTTGGAAGGTGACAGGGGCATTCTTAAAGCCAAAGGGCATCACAGTAAACTGGTAATGTCCATCAGGTGTAGAGAATGCTGTTTTCTCTTTTGCTCCTGGTGCCATTCTTATTCGCCAGTACCCTGCTGTCATGTCAAAGGTACTCAGGTATTTGGCAGCACCCAATTTATCAATCAGCTCATCTGCCCTTGGAATGGGGTGAGCATCTGTCTTGGTGACAGAATTAAGCCCTCTGTAGTCCACACAGAACCTCATCTCTCTCTTGCCATCATTGGTGTGAGGTTTGGGGACCAAGAGCACTGGGCTAGCCAGACTGTCAGAGTGCTCAATCACTCCCAACTCCAGCATCTTGTGGACTTCCACTTTGATGCTTTCCTTAACTTGATCAGACTGTCTGAATATTTTGTTTTTGACAGGCATGCTGTCTCCTGTGTCCACATCATGGGTACACAGATGTGTCTGACCACGGGTTAGGGAAAAGAGCTCAGCAAACTGCTGGAGGACTTGCCTGCAGTCAGCTTGCTGTTGGCCAGAGAGGGTGTCTGAATAGATCACTCCATCTACTGTGCCATCTTTAGGGTCAGTAGAGAGGAGATCAGGGAGAGGTTCACTCGCTGCTTCCTGGTCCTCATCTGTAACCATTAACATGTTTACATCTGCCCTGTCATGGAATAGTTTTTGGCGGTTAATATGGATCACCCTCTCGGGGGTCCTGCTAGTGCCTAGGTCCACCAGGTAGGTGACCTGACTCTTTTTCTCTAGCACTGGATAAGGGCCACTCCATTTGTCCTGAAGTGCCCTCGGAGCCACAGGTTGTGGAGATTTTTCACGCGAACCAAGAGACTTTGGCCCTCATTACAACCCTGGCGGTCGGTGTTAAATCAGCGATAATACCGCAAACAGTCCGGCAGAAAAAAAATGGAATCATGACCATGGCGGAAACCGCCAACATAGACAGCCACTTTAACACTCCGACCGCCACGGCGGTAGAAACAAATACTGCGGCTGTAACCGCCAACAGACAGGCGGAACACAATGTACCGCCCACCGTATCACAAGAGGCCTAACCGCCACCTTTTCCGGGGCGGAACCAACGCAAACAAAAACACAGCGGAAACAGTACACAGAAGGGAAAACACTCACCTCTCCACACCCCACGAGGAACCAGGATGCCATGAAGCACGAATTGCAGATACTGCCGATGCTGGTCTACCTTCTCTTCTATCAGGAGCACCAAAGATGGCGGCGGCGACCACGGTGAGTACTGCACCTACAACACAGGGGAGGGGGGAGAAAAAGAGAGTGACACACACACGCAACACGCAACACCCCCACCCCCACCCTCACCCACAACACCATACACACAAATACATGCAGCAACATTACATATACACCCCCCCACTCCCTGGAAGAACGCAAGGACAAAAGGAAATGATCTGAACAAATGTAATCATGTGAAATCTCATTATCAAAGTTCAAAATCCAGTAAATACAATTATGTACACCAACTACGCAAGTCTGGATAGTGCACCAATCATTGTCCGTGGACCACTGGGCCCAAAATGCATGGGTGAAGTCCACACTAGATACCTGACTGGAAGTGGAGAGAACACTGCAGGGGCATCAGATAGAAATGAAACATGCATCTCAGGGGGAGGGGGGGCACCTCAGCCAAATGAACGCACGACGCCACTGCTGCACGAGGGAGCTCCATGCCCACTGCTTTATCCTGGGGAGTGCAAAGCCACAGTCTCTCAAGTCTCTCCAGTGGGTGGTTTGCCCACTGCTGCATCCTGGGGAGTGCAAAGCCACAGTCTCTTAAGTCTCTCCAGTGGGTGGTTTGCCCACTGCTTTATCCTGGGGAGTGCAAAGCCACAGTCTCTCAAGTCTCTCCAGTGGGTTGTTTGCCCACTGCTTTATCCTGGGGAGTGCAAAGCCACAGTCTCTCAAGTCTCTCCAGTGGGTGGTTTGCCCACTGCTTCATCCTGGGGAGTGCAAAGCCACAGTCTCTCAAGTGGATAACAGTCTCCACTGGTTCTGGAGGGGGCCTGGTACCCAGAGTGCTTCATCCTGCCAAGGACTGAGGTAGTGGATGTGATACTCCACTGGTCCTGGAGGGGGCCTGGTGCCCAGAGTGCTTCATCCTGCCAAGGACTGGGTCGTGGATGTGATACTCCACTGGTTCTGGAGGGGGCCTGGTGTCCAGAGTGCTTCATCCTGCCAAGGACTGAGGTAGTGGATGTATCTCTCCACTGGTTCTGGAGGGGGCCTGGTGCCCAGAGTGCTCCACGTGCAGTGTGGTCGGTACAGTTCATTCACCTGGGTGTGTGTGGCACGACATTGGTTAGGTACAGGTAGCATGATACGCCATGGAGGCAGTGACATACCCCACACTGCTGCGGCTTCGCCTTCCACCTGCAGGTGCCAACAGTGATGACAGTAATGCTTCATGGAAGCTGCCCAGGGTCCTGGAACTCTCCTCCAGCCTCGGAAGACTGACCACTGGGGATGGTAGGCATGTCAGAGGATGTCGTGGGGCCGCTGGCGGTGCTTGCAGCAGTGTCTGTGGTGGCGGTGCTGGCGGCGTGGTCTGTGTCTGCGGGGCTGGCGGCGGTGCATGTGTCAGCACCTGCTGAGGGAGAAAGTGGGATGTCTCCTGCAGCCGGAGGCGGTGCAGGTGGCGGTGCAGGTGGCGGTGTTCGCCGCCGTACAGGTTGGCGTGAACGTGGACAGAAGGTGTGACACTGGTCCCTCAGTCAGTGCCACCATGCCGTCTCCTGACCTGCCCTTCTGTTTTTGGCCCTTCCCCACCTTTGATGGTGGTGCAGTTGTCTTGCCCTCGCTGCGTGGCACACTGGCATCCCTGATGTTTGGCGCACTCCATGACCCCGCAGTTACTGGCACCACTGTGCCTGGGGATGTGGTGACTGAAGTGCTGGGCTGGGACCTGGAAAGCCTGGCCCTAGGAGAAGGACGGGCGGGGGAGGTGTAGGGAAGAGGTCAATGTTAGCCAGGAAAAGTTTTTTAGACACACTGGGACGGGTAGATGGAGGGGGTTTGGGAGTGGAGGAAGAGGTAGTGGTTGTAGGAGGTGTACGTCTGCTGAATTTGGGTGAAGGTGCATGGGCTGGAAGCTGTTGTGAGGTGGATGGCTGTTGGGTGGGTGTGTGCCTGCGTTTGTGTACTTTGGGAGGAGGGCTCACAGACACACTGGTAGAGGACACTGGGGATGTGTGAATGGTAGTTGGGGTGGTGATTGCACGTGAGCGGTGTGTGGTGATGGGCTTACTGGTGTTGGAGGTAGTGGCTGAGGATGTAGTGCATGCAGGTGTGAGTGGAGACGAGACTGGGATGGAGGAGGGAGACGTGGAGGAGGGGGACACAGTAGAGGAAGTGGATGTTGGTATGTGTGCATGGGTATGTTGCTTGTGTGAGTGCCTGTGTGATGTGTGGTGCTTCTGTTTGCCTGAGCCACTCTTGTGTATTGATGTGTGTGCATGCTGGTCTGATGGTGTGCTTGGGATAGGCAGAGGTACAGGGGATTGGGTCTGGGTGGAGGAGGTTGGAGGGGGAAGGCTGGCACAGGGACAATGGCTGCCATCAGTGCTGAGGCCAGAGCCTGAAATGCTCTCTGTTGGGCTGCCTGGCCAGAATGAATGCACTCCAGGTAGGCATTTGTTTGTTGCAAATGCCTCTCAACACCCTGGATGGCATTCAGAATGGTAGACTGCCCAACAGTGAGGGACCTCAGGAGGTCAATAGCCTCCTCACCGAGGGCAGCATGGCTGACTGAGGCAGGGCCTGAGGTTCCTGGGGCAAAGGGGAAGCTCACCCTCCTGGGTGAGCGGGCACGGGACAGACGGTGAGGGGCTGCTGGGAGGGAGGTGCTGGTAGGGGGGGTGGCGGCTGTACCTGTTGATGCGGTGAGGACAGAGGGGCCCACCACCGCAAGGGAGATCCCAGCAGAGGAGGAGTTGCTGTCGCTGGTCTCTGCTCCTGTCCCCGCCGTGGAGCTCCCCTCGCCCTCCATCCCACTGGTGGCTTCAGACTCCATAGCTTCACCCTCCAGGGCCAAGTGGGATGCAGCTCCCTCCTGCTCCTGTGCCAATGCTCCTCCGCCCGATGATGCTATTGCACACAAGAACAGGGAGACCACAAAAAGAGGGGGGGAGACAGAAGAAAGACATGTTCAGTGCATGCAACACCACTACCGTTGGTGGACACAACAGACAATGAGCAGCCCTCTGCACTTCGCCATGCACTTATAGTTCCTAGATTTTTCATATGCCCATGGGGTACGAGGCCTAAGCCCAATTGCTGCACACCTGGAAGTCACAGGAGCCTGACTAGGTGTAGATGGCTCTTACCACTAGTGGGGTTGGGGTGCCACATAGCCTGCCTCACAAGGGAACTTGCCTACCAAGATTGCCCTGGCCTAGGGGAACCCACTGCCCACCTCCCCTGCCCAGACACCTCGTAGTGCGCGCAGAGTCAGCTGAATGAGAGTGTGCTCAACCCATTGTGGCTGCTGTGGTGCCCTGGGTGTGTGGGTGTGGTGTGTGTATGTGTATCAGGTGTGTGTATTTCGAATTGTCCAATGTGGTGGTGTTTTGTATATGCATGTGTGTATTTTGAGCGCGGCGGTGTGTACCGC
Source organism: Pleurodeles waltl (assembly GCF_031143425.1). Classification (NCBI taxonomy): domain Eukaryota; kingdom Metazoa; phylum Chordata; class Amphibia; order Caudata; family Salamandridae; genus Pleurodeles; species Pleurodeles waltl. Next base: position 286,137,236 of record NC_090445.1, on the reverse strand, counting down.
CAATGGTTTACCGCGATTGAAAATCCGCTGCGTTGATTTGTGGGTTGTGATAGTGTGGGCGTATTCTTGTTGCCGTGACGGTGTCGGTTTTGGTATCGCCAGTTTATCACTGACCTTTGGTGTGGCGGACTTCTGTGGGTGTCTGTATTGTGGCGGATTCCGAGCTGTGGGTCATAATGCCTGTAGCGGAATTCCGCGGCCGCAGCGGTATGTTGGCAGTCTTCTGCACAGCGCTAAGCGGGATTTACCGCCAAGGTTGTAATGAGGGCCTTTGTTTGCTTTTAAAAGACTTAAGACACTTTATATCACTTTTCAGTGATATCTCAACATATACTTACTGCATTTTAATCATTTTGACCTGCATCTTATCAGATAAATGTTATATATTTCTCTAAAATCTGTGTGGTGTTTTTTTGTGGTGCTATATGATGTTATGGTATGATTTATTGCACAAATACTTTACACATTGCCTTATAAATTAAGCCTGACTGCTCAGTGCCAAGCTACCAGAGGGCGGGCACAGGATAATTTGGATTGTGTATGACTTACCCTGACTAGGGTGAGTGTCCTTGTTTGGACGGGGGTAACCTGACTGCCAACCAAAGACACAATTTCTAACATTGGTGATCAGCGGTGAGGATAGGACTTGTAATTGTGCAGTGACATAGAGTAGCTAAGTATTTCACTACCTACCCACAGTTGAAGGTCAACTTGATGTATTTATCTTTTTCTGCAATTTCGTTCTTCCTGTCAATTTTTTTACTAAAATCCTCATTTAACATGTCTCTGGCTGGGTCTCAAGCAGGAGATAACGATTTTGATATAGCTATGCTGGAGACCTACACTGTTAAACAGCTGAGGGCGTCCTGCAGGGATATGGGTGTACCTACCCAGAAAGCCTCCAGGAAGGAGGAATTCCAAATGGCGCTGAGGGTTTGGGCAGAAGCCCAAAGAGAGTAGAATGTTGAGGAAGAGGGTCCAGAGGATGGCCCCTCAGAGGATTTTTTGCCATCAGTGGATGAGATTACCACTGTAATTGTGACCCCTGCCAAACCAGGGAGCAGTGTCTCTGATCAAGGCCTGACCGTAGAGGAAAGGAGAGAGGAGAGAGACTATCAATTGCAGATGGCAAGGCTAATAATTGAGGCTCAACAGGAGGAAAGGATAGCAGAGAGAGAAGCCAAACAGACAGAAGCTGAGAGAGCAGCCAGTCAGGCTGCAGCTGAAAGAGCCTTGGCTGAAAAGAAACTTTTGTTGGCTCATGAACTGAGTCTCAGGGAGCTGGAGATCAAGGTGAGACAGTTTGAGTCCAGCGGTGATGGTGGCACCATACATACAGGACCTGTTGGGGACAAAAAGGTTTGTATACCCAAGAATGTAGTGCCAAATTTTGTGGTGGGAGATGACATTGACAAATGGCTGGCTGCCTATGAAGTTGCACTAAGGGCCCATGGGACCTCAGAGAGGCGCCCTGGGGGGCGGCCTTAAAGTTTTGTGTACCAGCAGTGGTGAGGGACACACTTCTTACACTAGCTCTACAGAATAGAAATGACTACTCACACATTAAAGCCACTTTACTGGCCAAGTTTGGGCTGACCCCTGAGAAATACCGTCAGAGGTTCAGGGACAGCACCAAACTTTCAACACAAACTTGGGTAGATTGTTGTGATTTCTCCAACACGGCACTGGATGGATGGGTGTGGGGCAGCAAAGTAGATGATTACAAAGGGTTATATGACTTGATTCTGAGAGACCATGCTTAGTATTTCTTTTACAGAGTTGCACCAGCACTTGGTAGATAGTAAGCTGACTGATCCCAGGAAGCTTGCAGAGGAGGCAGATCTCTGGTTTAGCCCCAAAGTGTCCAAGAAGGCATCTGGGGGGGTCACCCACAAAGGTGGTCAGGGTTCCTACCAGAAGAAAGAGGGGGGCAGATAAACTTAAAGAGAAGGAGTTCTCAAAAGGTCCCCAAAAGAATTCCGGTGGGGGGTAACCATTCCTCTTCTAGATTTGGGAAGAAGGCAGAGTACTTTGATAGAACATTAGGGAAGTTCATCACCAAATGCTTAGAGTGCTACCAGCATGGACACTTTAAAGGCGACTCCCAGTGTTCCAAGACAGCACAGTCCACCACTGGACAGACACCTGAGTTAGCTAGTGTAGTTGTCGTGAGGGAGACAGTCCCAGTTAGCTTTGGGGGGCAGACAGAGGTTTCCCTAGTGTCCCTGGGAGAAAGAGAGATGGTGCCTAAAGCCCACATGCCAGAAGACACTTAAAAGTATAGGCAGTGGGTCACCAATGATGGGCAAAGGGTGGAGGCTCTGCATGACACAGGAGCCAGTATGACTAGTGTCAAGAGTCAGCTGGTGTCAGCAGGGCAGATATTCCCTAATACATTCCACCAGGTCATAGTTGCTGACAATCGTGAGAGTCATCTACCAGTGGCTCCCTTTGAGTGGGGGGGGTCTCTGGTACTCTGAAAGTAGCTGTGAGTCCTGCCATGCCTGTAGATTGTCTGTTAGGCAATGATCTTGAGCATACTGCCTGGAAGGAGGTAGAGCTCAGATCCCAGCTGGAGATGTTAGGTTTGCCTGAGTGGGTCTGCATGACCACAAGGTCCATGGCTGCCCGGGAAGGGAGTCAAGGGCGTCAAGAGCCTGGAACAATGGCCCAGACAGCTGCAAAGAGGAAGTGCAAGAGGCGCAGGAAACCTGCCTCAGATGTTCCCAAGGTGCTGGACGGGGCCCTGAGGAGGAGGAGGCCCCTGAGACAACTGGGGAGGACATAGCTGACCTGGGCAATCTACCTGAACTTGCTGGCTGGCAAGTTGAGGGTGGGCCAACCAGGGCAGAATTCTGCAAGGCGCAGAAGGAATGCCCCACCCTTGAGGGTCTGAGGCAACAGGCCACAGCCCAAGCAGCAGGTGACACCTCTGGCACTCACCATATTTACTGGGAGAATTATCTCCTTTACAGTGAGCCTAAGGTTCCAGGTCCTAGGGCAGCACGTGTGCTGGTGGTCCCCCAGTATTAACGGGCCTTCCTACTGGGTCTGGCTCACGACATTCCCCTGGCAGGACATCTGGGCCAAGACAAGACCTTTAGCAGGCTTGTCACCCACTTCCATTGGCCCAGAATGAGGGTAGCCTCAGATAATTTCTGCAGAGCTTGCCCCACCTGCCAGCCTAGTGGGAAGATAGGGAAAAAGCTTAAAGCTGCCCTGATCCCACTCTCCGTCGTTGGCACCCCCTTTGAAAGGGTGGGCACTGACATTTTTGGTCCCTTGTACCCCAAAATTGCCTTGGGCAACAGGTTCATCCAGGTTTTGGTGGACCATGCCATGCGCTATCCAGAGGCAATCCCTCTGAGAACAGTGACTGCATCGGTGGTAACCAGAGCCCTGCTGGGAATATTTACCCGTGTGGGATTCCCTAAGGAAGTTGTGTCTGACAGAGGCACAAACTTCATGTCTGCGTACATAAAGTCTATGTCGGATGAGTGTGGGAAGAACTACCAGTTTACCACCCCATATCATCCCCAATCCAATGGGCTTGTTGAGAGATTCAACCAGACCCTTAAAGGCATGATTAATGGCCTGACTGAAGCCATGAGGCGTAAGTGGGACGTCCTCTTACCATGCCTGCTGTTTGCTTACAGGGGGGTGCCCCAGAAAGGGATGGGGTTCAGCCCCTTTGAACTTCTCTATGGTCACTCTTTCAGGGGACCACTGAGCATAGTTACAGAGGGCTGGGAGAAAGCTCCCAAGACACCTCCCCAGGATGTGGTCAGCTACATGCTGGCCCTCCGCAACCAAACCCAACGCTTCTGGAAGTAGGCCAAAAGTAACCTTGAGGCCAGTTAAGAGGTGATGAAGGAGTGGTACGTCCGGGAGACCACTCTGGTTGAGTTCTCACCTGGAAACAAGGTTTGGGTGATGGAGCCAATAGAGCCTAGGTCTCTGCAGGACCGCTGGTCTGGCCCATTTGAGATTAAGGTGCGGAAAGGGGAGGCCACTTACCTAGTACCTCAAGACCCCTAAGCACCCCCTTAGGGTTCTCCATCACAACAGACTTAAACCTCACTTTTAGAGGTCCAAGGTCAGTATGCTCCTAGTCACAGATGAGGGCATGGAAGAGGAGAGTGAACCTCTCCCCAACCTCCTCTCTGCCAAAGAAGGTGATCGGTCAGTGGAGGGTGTCATTCTCTCTGACTCCCTGACTCTAGACCAGAGAGGAGACTGCTATGAGTTGTTCTCTTCCCTATTTTTCCTGACTCCTGGACTTACCCATCTATGTGTCGATGACATTGACATGGGAGACAGTACCCTTGTGAAGAACACAATTTACAGGTTGTCGGATAAGGTGAAGGCCAGCATCAAGGAGGAGGTCTCCAAGATGTTGACCATAGGGGTTATTGAGAAATCCAGTAGTCCCTGGGCTAGCCCTGTGGTGCTGGTTCCTAAGGCTGCTGCCCACGGTGCGAAGCCAGAACTCTGGTTCTGTGTGGACTACCGGGGTCTCAACTCAGTCACACGGACTGACGCTCACCCCCATCCCCCGAACTGATGAGCTCGTTGACAGACTAGGAGCTGCCAAGTTCCTGAGTTCGTTTGATCTTACCTCAGAGTACTGGCAGATCGCCCTGACTGAGGGGGCTAAAGAGAGATCTGCATTTTCCACACCTGATAGCCATTACCAGTTCCGGGTGATGCCCTTTGGGTTGAAAAATGCCCCCGCTACCTTCCAACGGTTGGTTAACGGGGTCCTAGCTGGCATGGGTGCCTACTGCGCAGCCTACCTAGTAGACATAGCTGTCTATAGTTCCAGCTGGGAGGAACACCAGCTCCACCTCAAAGAGGTACTTCAGGCTCTGCAACAGGCAGGCCTGACCATCAAGGCTAGTGAGTGCCAGATTGGGCAGGGTACGTGGTGTACTTGGGACACATAGAAGGTGGTGGCAAGGTGCAGCCACTCCAGGCCAAGACTGAAACTATCAAGGCCTGGCAACCACTTAGAACACAGACTGAGATGAGAGCCTTTTTAAGCCTCACTGGATACTACAGCAGATTTGTCAAGGGCTATGGTACCATTTTGTTACCCTTGACTGAACTTACTTCCAAAAAGCAACCTGGGTTGGTGAATTGGACAGAAGCTTGTCAGAAAGCCTTTGATTCTCTGAAGGAAGCCATGTGCACGGCCCGTGCTCAAGGCCCCTGACTACTCCCAGGAATTTATTGTGCAGACGGACACTTCAGAGCATGGCATAGGGGCTGTTCTAGCACAGCTAAATGAGGAGGGCTCAGACCAACCAGTAGTCTTTATTAGCAGAAGACTATTACCACAGGAACAGAGGTGGAGTGCTATTGAGAGAGAAGCATTTGCTGTGGTCTGGGCACTGAAGAAGCTGAGACCATACCTGTTTGGGACTCACTTTCGGGTTCAGACAGACCACATGCCCCTCTGATGGCTCATGCAGATGAGGGGTGAAAATCCTAAACTCTTGAGGTGGTCCATTTCCCTACAGGGGATGGACTTTACGGTGGAGCATCACCCGGGGACTGACCATGCCAACGCTGATGGTCTCTCCAGATACTTCCGCCTTAGTGATGAGAGCTCCCAGGAGGTTGGGTAGCTCTCCCCACTTTCACATGTTAGACCTGACAGCCTTAGTGTGGTCACGCCTAACTTTTTGTCTGCCTGCTTCCACTTTTTAGACGCTGTCCATGCTGGTTTTAAGACTCTGTGCACCTTACCACTGCTAACCAGTGTTAAAAGTGCATATGCTCTCTCTCTGTTTAAACATGGTAACATTGGATCATACCCAATTGGACTATTTAAATTACTTATAAGTTCCTATTGGAGTGTACTATATGTGCCCAGAGCCTGTAGATTAAATGCTACTAGTGGGCCTGCAGCACTGATTGTGCCACCCACTTAAGTAGCCCCTTAACCTTGTCTCAGGCCTGCCATTGCAAGGCCTGTGTGTGCAGTTTCACTGCCAATTCGACTTGGCATTTAAAAGTACTTGCCAAGCCTAAAACTCCCCTTTTTCTACATATAAAACACCCCTAAGGTATGCCCTAGGTAACCCATAGAGCAGGGTGCTGTGTAGGCAAAAGGCAGGACATGTAATTATGTAGTTTACATGTCTTGGCAGTGTAAAACTCCTAAATTTGTTTTTACACTGCTGTGAGGCCTGCTTCCTTCATAGGCTAACATTGGAGCTGCCCTCATACATTGTTTGAGTGGTAGCTGTTGATCTGAAAGGAGCAGGAAAGTCATATTTAGTATGGCCAGAATGGTGTTATAAAATCCTGCTGACTGGTGAAGTTGGATTTAATATTACTATTTTAGAAATGCCACTTTTAGAAAGTGAGCATTTCTCTGCACTTAAATCTTTCTGTGCCTTACAATCCACGTCTGCCTGGGTTTAGTTAACAGCTCCTTGTGCATTCACTCAGACACACCCCAAACACGGGATACTCAGCCCCACTTGAATACATCTGCATTTTGAATGGGTCTTCCTGGGCTGGGAGGGTGGAGGGCCTGCCTTCACACTAAGGACTGCCACACCCCATACTGGGACCATGGCAGACAGGATTGAACTGAAAGGGGACCTGGTGCACTTCTAAGCCACTCTTTCAAGTCTCCCCCACTTCAAAGGCACAATTGGGTATATAAACAGGGCCTCTGTCCCTACCAACTCAGACACTTCCTGGAGAAGAAACTTGCAACCAGAACCTCCATCCTGCCAAGAAGAACTGCCTGGCTGCCCAAAGGACTCACCTGACTGCTTTCTGTGAAGGACTTCTGCCTTCCTATTTCCCTGCTACCTTGCTGCTCTCTGGCTGTGGTGAAGAAGTGTTCTCCAAGAGCTTGGACAGAGCTTGCCTCCTGTTCCCTGAAGTCTCAGGACCAAAAAGACTTCATCTCTTGAAGAAGGACTCCTTGTGCGGCGAAATCCGACGCACTGCCTGTCCCGTGATGAAAATTTCACTGCACGCTGAACCGGAACGAGGCAGTCCGACTTTGCAACAAGAAGATTGCTGCAGCACCAGCATAGCAACCGGAAATTCAACGCACGGCCCACTGGATAGATGCACAGCTGACCCGGAATGACGCAGCCCAACTTCCAGAGAAAAATCGACGCAGCACTTGCCGTGCGGTAGAAAATTTGACGCAACGCCCACCAGATCAATGCAGCCCCTGTGACTTCATCCTGCCAGCGCAGGAAATCCACACACCGTCCCCGGGGTGTCTGAAAACCCTGCAACCCGAAAAGGATCCACGACCAAGAGCCGGAAATCGACACACAGCTGCACCTGCATGAAAACTAGACGAAGCATCGCCGTGTACAGCCTGAGAAATCAACGCACACCCCCTTTGTTTCCACGCATCTCCTCAACTGCGGTTCTTTGCAGAGATTTTTCACACAAACCAGGTACTTTGTGCTTGAAAGAGCCTTTATTTGCTTTTAAAGGACTTAAGACACTTTGGCCCTCATTATAACCCTGACAGTCGGTGTTAAAGCGGCTGTAATAACGCCAACAGGCCAACAGTGAAAAAAAATAGGATCACGACCATGGCGGAAACCGCCAACACAGACAGCCACTTTAACACTCTGACCACTCTGGTTACCGTGGCGGTAACCGCAAACAGACAGGTGGAAGTCAATGTACCACCCACCCCATCACAACCCGCCCATCCGCCAGCTTTTCCGGGGCGGTACCAATGCCATCAAAAGCATGGCGGAAACAGGATTTGGAAGAGAAACCACTCCCCTCTTGACACTCAACGAAGAACCAGGACGCCATGGAGCCCGAGCTGCACATCCTGCCCATGCTGGTCTACCTCCTTATCAACCAGGAGAATGAACAGCAGCGGTGACGACCACGGTGAGTACTGCACCTAGTACACAGGGGAGGGAGCGAGGAAAAAAGAGAGTGACACACACACGCAACACGGAACACCCCCACCCCCACCCTCACCCACAACACCACACACACAAACACATGCAACAGCATTACATTTACACCCCGTAACCCCCTGAGAGAACGCAAGGACAAGAGGAATAGAGTCAAATCACTGATATATTAGAAATAGTCAGATATACGTAATAATTTTAAAAACAGTATTTGCAAAAATAAACAATATGTACATAAGGCCGTACATTGTCCACTCAAAATGTCGGTGGGCCACTGGGCCAAAACTCATAGGCCAAGCCCACACTTGACTCCTGCCTCAATACGGAGAGAAAACTGCAGGGGCATCAGGTCGAAAACACACAGGAACCTCAGGGGGAGGGTGGAGGGGGGGGCACCTCAGCCGGAAGATGGTAAAACGCCACTGCTCCTCGAGGGGGCTCCATGCCCACAGCAATGTCCTGGGGAGTGCAAGGACACAGTCTCTCAAGTGGGTGGTTTGCTTACTGCTTGGTCCTGGGGAGTGCAAGGCCACAGTCTCTCAAGTGGGTGGTTTGCCAACTGCTTGGTCCTGGGGAGTGCAAAGCCACAGTCTCTCAAGTGGGTGGTTTACCCACTGCTTGGTCCTGGGGAGTGAAAGGCCACAGTCTCTCAAGTGGGTGGGTTGCCCACTGCTTTGTCCTGGGGAGTGCAAAGCCACAGTCTCTCAAGTGGGTGGTTTGCCCACTGCTTGGTCCTGGGGAGTGCAAGGCCACAATCTCTCAAGTGGATGCATATCTCCACTGGTTCTGGAGGGGGCTTTGTGCCCAGTGTGCTTCATCCTGCCACGGATAGGGTGAGTGGATTCCTTCTTCCACTGGTTCTGGAGGGGGCTTTGTGCCCAGTGTGCTTCATCCTGCCAAGGATAGGGTGAGTGGATGCATATCTCAACTGGTTCTGGAGGGGGCTTTGTGCCCAGTCTGCTTCATCCTGCCAAGGATAGGGCGAGTGGATGCCTTGGAGGGGGCTTTGTGCCCAGTGTACTTCATCCTGTCAAGGATAGGGTGAGTTGATGCCTTCTTCCACTGGTTGTGGAGGGGGCTTTGTGCCCAGTGTGCTTCATCCTGACATGGATAGGGTGAGTGTATGCATATCTCCACTGGTTCTGGAGAGGGCTTTGAGCCCAGTGTGCTTCATCCTGCCAAGGATAGGGTGAGTGGATGCCTTCTTCCACTGGTTCTGGGGGGCTGTGTGCCCAGTGTGCTTCATCCTGCCAGGGAAAGGGTGAGTGGATGCATATCTCCACTGGTTCTGGAGGGGGCTTTGTGTCCAGTGTGCTTCATCCTGCCAAGGACAGGGTGAGTGGATGCCTTCTTCCACTGGTTCTGGAGGGGGTTTTGTGCCCAGTGTGCTTCATTCTGCCAGGGATAGAGTGAGTGGATGCATATCTCCACTGGTTCGGGATGGGGCTTTGTGCCGAGTGTGCTTTATCCTGCCAAGGGTAGGGTGAGTGGATGCATATCTCCACTGGTTCTGCAGGGGGCTTTGTGCCCAGTGTGCTTCATCCTGCCAAGGATAGGGTGAGTGGATGCCTTCTTCCACTGGTTCTGGACGGGGCTTTGTGCCCACTGTGCTTTATCCTGCCAAGGATAGGGTGAGTGGATGCATATCTACACTGGTTCTGGGGGGGGGGAGGGGGCTTTGTGCCCAGTTTGCTTCATCCTGCCAAGGATAGGGTGAGTGGATGCCTTCTTCCACTGGTTCTGGAGGGGGCTTTGTGCCCAGTGTGCTTCGTCCTGCCAAGGATAGGGTGAGTGGATGCATATCTCCACTGGTTCTGGAGGGGGCTTTGTGCCCAGTGATGCAACACTTGGGGTGTGGCAGTTCACAGTCCCTCACCTGGGTGTCTGAGGCACGAGATTTGCAGGGACCAGGTTGCATGATAGTCCATGGAGGCAGGGCTAGACTCCATCCTGCGATGGCTACGGTTGCAAACTGGTGGTAGTGCCGGTGCTGGTGGGAGTGCTGCCAGTGGTGGAGGGAAGCTCCAGCCCTTCTGCTGCAGCCTCAGACAGCTGCCCACTGGGGATACTGCTGGTAGTGGTGCTACTATCAGCAGTGCAGGTGGAGGTGCTAGCGGCGGTGCAGGTGGCGGTGCTGGCCATGGTGCAGGTACCGGTGCTGCCAGTGGTGGAGGGAGGCTCCAGCCCTTCTCCTGCAGCCTCGGAAGGCTGCACGCTGGGGCTGCTGCTGCTGACAGTAGTGGTGCTTGCAGCAGTGCAGGTGGTACTGCAGGTGGTGGTGCTTGCGGCGGTGCTTGCGGCGGTGCTAGCGGCGGGGCTGCTGGCGGTCCTGGTCGCGGTGCAGGTGGCGGTGCTGGCAGTTGTGCTGGTAGCCACCAGGCCTTCACATGCAACCTTGGATGGCTGCAGTGCCTTGCCTGGTGTTTTTTGCCCCTTCCTCACCTTAGCAGATGGTGGTGTGACCTTTGGTCTGGCAGCTGGTGGCTTTGAGGTGGCCTTGCTGGGGGTTTTGGCTCCTTCCTCTTGGCGGATGCTGTTCCCCTCTTCACCTTGCCAGTTGGCGTAATGGTTTTGAATTTGGCAGGGGTTGGTGGCACACTGGCTGGGCTGACGGGTGCTCCCTTTGAGCCTCTGATAGCTGCAGGAATCACAGCGGATGTCGACTTGGTGGCTGAGGTGCTGGGCTGGGTTCTGGCCACCCTGGCTTGAGGGAAAGGACGGGGGAGGAGGGGTAGGGAAGAGGTCACAGTTTGCCAGGAAAAGCTTCTTAGGGACACTGGGCAGGGAAGAGGGAGAGGGTTTGGGAGTGAGGGAAGAGGGAGTGGTTGTAGGAGGTGTCTGTCTACTGAGTTTGGGTTCAGGTGCATGGGCTGGATGCTGTTGTGAGGTGGATGGCTGTTGGGTGGGTGGGTGCTTGCGTATGTGTAATTTGGGAGGAGGGGTCACAGACACACTGGGTGAGGACACAGGGGACGTGTGCATGGATGTGGGGGTGGTGACTGCCAGTGAGGGGTGTGTTGTGATGGGCGTGCTGGTGATGGAGGTAGTGGATGAGGATGTAGTGCATGCAGGTGTGAGTGGAGACACTACTGTGAGGGAGGTGGACGAGGAGGAGGAGGTGGACACACTGGATGCAGTGGATGTTGGTGTGTCTGCATGGGGATGGTGCTTGTGTGAGTGCCTGTGAGATGAAGTGTGATGTTTGTGTTTGCCTGAGCCACTTTTGTGTGTTGATTTGGGTGACTGCTGGTCTGAAGGTGTGCTTGGGATAGGTTGAGGTTGAGGGGATTGGAACTGGGTAGAGGAAGTTGGAGGAGGGAGGCTAGAGACAGGGACAATGGCTGCCATCAGTGCTGAGGCCAGAGCCTGAAATGTTCTCTGTTGGGCAGCCATGCCAGAGTGAATGCCCTCCAGGTATGCATTTGTTTGTTGCAAATGCCTCTCAACACCCTGGATGGCATTCAGTATGGTTGACTGCCCAAAAGTGAGTGATCTCAGGAGGTCAATAGCCTCCTCACTGAGGGCAGCAGGGCTGACTGGGGCAGGGCCTGAGGAGCCTTGGGCGAAGGAGATGCCCACCCTCCTGGGTGAGCGGGCACGGAAAACACGCTGAGGGGCTGCTGGGAGGGTGATGCTGGTAGGGGAGTGGGTGGTGGCTGTACCTGTTGTTGGGGTGGGCACAGAGGTGTCCCAACCACCAGGAAGCTTCCATCGGAGGAGGAGTCGCTGTCTGTAGTGTCCCCTCCTGTCCCCGTCGTGGTGCTCCCCTCGCCCTCCGTCCCACTGGTGCCCTCACCATCGGTGGATTCGGCCTCAAGGCCCATGTGGGATGCAACTCCCTCCGTCACCGGTGCCTCTGCTCCTCCGCTAGATGATGCTAATGCACACAAGGACAGGGTAACAAAACAAAAAGGGGGGGAGAGACAGAGGATACACTTGGTCAATGCCAGCAACACCACTACCGTTGGCGTACACAACACACAGGGAGCAGCCCTATGCACTAGGCCATGCCCTACCAGTTACTAAGATAGTCACCAGCCCATGGAGTACAATGCCTAACGTCATTAGCTGCACACCTGAAACCCACAAGACCCTGCCCAGTAGTAGAGGCCCACCAACACTATTGGGGGTGGAGTGCTTCAGAGCCTGCCCAACAAGGGACCTACCCTGCCATGTTCGACCTGGCCTAGGGGCACCCACAGCCCACATCCCCCACCCAGGTAAACCTTGACGCGCGCACAGTCATGATTCTGAATCTGTACTCACCCCCTTGTGGCTGCTGTGATGCCTTTAAGCACCCATCCAACTCCTGATAGGCCACTGCTAGGATGCGGAACATCAGGGGGGTCAGGGTACAACAGGCACCCCTTCCTCGTTGGAAGGCCAGCCCCAGCTTGGCCTCCGCCGTCTACCTTGCCCAGCGGCGCAGGTCCTCCCACCGTTTGCTGCAGTGGGTGCTCCGCCTGTCAAAGACCCCTACGGTCCGCACGTCCTTGGCGATGGCATGCCAAATACCCTTTTTCTGATGGGCGCTGACCTGCATGGAAAAGACAGCAGAAAAGGGAATTAGTTAACCGTCCGGACCATCACACTCATGGCCCACCGGACCCCTCCCATCCCCTGATGCACATACATTAACCACCATACATGCAGCACTCTGGCCAGGACGCCTCAGCCCCCCCCTACATGTGGCTTACACACACAGCACTACATACATTCATGGCCCATGCATCATGCTCACAGTGTACTCACCTGTTTGTCTGGAGGGCCATAGAGTAACGTGTCCTTGGGTAGGACCCCATCCACCAGTCTCTCCACCTCCTCTGCAGTGAAGGCAGGGGCCCTTTCCCCAGACACATGCGCCATTGTCGCTTCCAGACACAGGTGACAGCAGCACTTGCAGTGTAGGTCCTCTCCTGTTGAAGGTCAGGTAGCAAGTGAGTGAATGGATAGAAAATGGCAGTCATGTCCGCGGCAGTGCGTACCGTCACCGCCGGCGTACATTGCCATTGGCTCCTGGAACCCATAGGGCCCAATGATAACCAATGCGAAGTTGCGCGCGGTCATCGACCGCCTACCACAACGGCGCACAACGCCAGCGCAATTACCTCATTTCCACTTGTCCCTCCTCAGAGGTCAGGCAGCCGCCATTTCAGGGGGGCACGTGGCATAGCACCTAACTGCGTCACAGCAGACATTGGCACAGCAACTGACTCTCGGATTCACATAGAGGTTCTGTAAAGGAAAAGATGCATCATTATTTCAATTGATGTGTGAATATGACCCTCTGCTCACCGTTTTCCTCCATAGGCTTCGACCGCTGAGGATGAATATAAGATGGCAACATCCTCCGGTGTACAGACCTCTGGTGGACCTTGCGACAATGCTGGACAGACACAATATCCTAACCTACAGACTTAATCGCGCCACAATCCAAGAACTGTGTGCCCAATTGGAGCCAGATCTGATGTCAGTTATCCGCCAGCCCACAGGTATCCCCCCTCTATTGCAGGTCCTGTCAGTGCTCCATTTCCTGGCAAGTGGTTCCTTCCAAACAACAGTGGCCATGGCATCATGGATGTCTCAGCCAATGTTCTCCAACGTGTTGACCATAGTGTTGTCAGCCCTGCTGAAACACATGCGCAGCTACATAGTATTCCTGCAGGTGGAGGATTTGGCCACAGTGAAAGCTGACTTTTATGCCATGGGACATATCCCAACATCATTGGTGCCATTGATGGTACACATGTGGCATTTGTCCCTCCCTGGAGAAATAAACAAGTGTTCAGGAATCGAAAAAGCTATCACTCTATGAATGTGCAGATGGTGTGTTTGGCAGACCAGTACATCTCCCATGTGAAAGCCAAGTATCCTGGCTCTGTGCATGACGCCTTTATTTTGAGGAATAGCAGCATCCTATATGTGATGAGCCAACTCCAGAGGCACGGGGTGTGGCTAATAGGTGAGCCCAAGGTCCACACCCAGTATTAGTTGGTGTCCGGGTATGGGGTTGTCCCTAAGGGTTAGTGTGTGTCTAACAGGTATCCCTCGATATTTGCAGGTGACTCTGGTTACTCCAACCTCTCATGGCTACTGACTCCAGTGAGGAATGCCAGGACAAGGTATAGGAAAGTACCATCTTGCCTGGCATGTTACCCCCATTTTTACATGTAGATCAGTTTGTTTTTGCCTGTCTCACTGGGATCCTTCTAGCCAGGACCCCAGTGCTCATAGTTTGTGGCCTGAATGTGTATACCTGTGTAGTGACCAACTGTGTCACTGAGGCTCTGCTAACCAGAACCTCAGTGCTTATGCTCTCTCTGCCTTTAAATTTGTCACTGTAGGCTAGTGACCATGTTTACCAATTTCAATTGGCACACTGGAACACCCTTATAATTCCCTAGTATATGGTACCTAGGTTCGCAGGGTATTGGGGTTCCAGGAGATCCCTATGGGCTGCAGCATTTCTTTTGACACCCATAGGGAGCTCAGACAAACCTTTACACAGGACTGCCATTGCAGCCTGAGTGAAATAACGCACACGTTATTTCACAGCCATTTTCACTGCACTTAAGTAACTTATAAGTCGCCTATATGTCTAACCTTCACTTGCTGAAGGTTAGGTGCAAAGTTACTAAGTGTGAGGGCACCCTTGCACTAGCAAAGGTGCCCCTATATAGTTCAGGGCCATTTCCCCGAACTTTGTGAGTGCGGGGACACCATAACACGCGTGCACTACATATAGGTCAACACCTATATGTAGCTTCACAATGGTAACTCCGAACATGGCCATCTAACATGTCTAAGATCATGGAATTGTCCCCCATGCCAAATCTGGTATTGGGGGGCCAATTCCATGTATCCCCAGGGCTCCACTGTGGGCCCCCGGTACTGCCAAACCAGCTCTCTGGGGTTTTCTCTGCAGCTACTGCTGCTGCCACCCCACAGACAGGGTTCTGCCCTCCTGGGGTCTGGGAAGCCCAGTCCTAGGAAGGCAGAACAAAGAATTTCCTCTGAGAGAGGGTGTTACATCCTCTCTCTTTGGAAATAGGTGTTAAAGGCTAGGGAGAGGTAGCCTCTCCCAGCCTCTGGAAATGCTTTTAAGGGCACAGATGGTGCCCTCCTTGCATAAGCCAGTCTACACCGGTTCAGGGAACCCCCAGTCCCTGCTCTGTCACGAAACTGGACTAAGGAAAGGGGAGCGACCACTCCCCTGTCCATCACCACCCAAGGGGTGGTGCCCAGAGCTCCTCCAGTGTGTCTCAGTCCTCTGCCATCTTGTTTCTAGAGGTGTGAGGGCACTCTCGAGGCCTCTCAGTGGCCAGTGCCAGCAGGTGACGTCAGAGACTCCTCCTGATAGGTGCTTACCTGACTAGGTGGACAATCCTCCCCTGAGGGTCTCTCCAGTGGGCTTTTCCTCAGATAACGACTTGCAAGAATTCACCAGAGTTCCTCTGCATCTCTCTCTTCGACTTCTGCCAAGGATCAACCGCTGACTGCTCCAGGACGCCTGCAAAACTGCAACAAAGTAGCAAGAAGACTACCAGCGACATTGTAGCGCCTAATCCTGTCGGCTTTCTCAACTGTTTCCTGGTGAATGCTCTGGGGGCTGCCTGCCTTCACCCTGTACTGGAAGCCACAAAGAAATCTCTGGTGGGTCGACAGAATCTTCCCCCTGCTCAAGCAGGCACCAAACTTCAGCTTCACCGGTACTCTGGGACCCCTCTCATCCTGACGAACGTGGCCCCTGGAACACAGGTGGTGGACCCAAGTGACCCAGACTGTCCAGTGGTGTAACTGTCCAAATTTGGAGGAGGTAAGTCCTTGCCTCCCCTCTCCAGACAGTAATCCTGTGCACTGCGTAATCTTCAGCTACAAAGGCTTCTGTGCACATTTCCAAGAAATCTTGCATGCACAGTCGAGCCTAGGTCCTCAGCACTCTGTCCTGCGATGCTCAGCTCCCTGAGTTGATCTCCGGTGTCCTGGGACCTCCTTTTGCAGTGTTGAGACGACCGCCATGTTCAGACTTCCTGAACCCGTGTTCAAGGACTTCTGCAGGGTGCTACCTTCATGTGCGTGGGCTCTCTCCGTTGATGAGGGCCCCTCTGTCTCCTCTCCCAAGTGGCGACATCCTGGTCCTTCCTGGGCCCGGGCAGCACCCTTTTTCTCCAAACACGACTCTTGCAGCTAGCAAAGCTTTTTGACAAGGAAACAACTCTGCATCCTCCAATGCATCCTCCATCATGCCGTGGGACATCTTCTGCATGAATAAGTTCCTAGCTCCTTTCGTTGTTGCAGAATCTTCAGCTTCTTCCACCCAGAGGCAGCCATTTTGCACCTGGGGTTTAGTGGGATCCTGCCCCCCAGACACTTTCGCGACTCTTGGACTTGGTCCCCTTCTTTTGCAGGTCCTCAGGTCCAGGAATCCATCTTCTGTGCTTTGCAGTCTGTTGTGATCTTTGCAAAATCCTTTATCACAACTTTAGTGTGTTTCTGGGGAAATAGTAGTACTTTACTCCTACTTTCCAGGGTCTTGGGGTGGGGTATCTTGGACATCCTTAGTGTTTTCTTACACTCCCAGTGACCCTCTACACACTACACTAGCCTAGTGGTAGATGCGTGGTTCGCATTCCACTTTGTTAGTATATGGTTTGTGTTGCACCTAGGCCTATTGCATCCTATTGTATTCTACAGTGTTTGCACTACTTTCTGACTGTTTTACTTACCTGATTTGGTTTTCTGTGTATATTTTGTGTTTGTTACTTACCTCCTAAGGGAGTATATCCTCTGAGCTATTTTTGGCACATTGTCACTAGAATAAAGTACCTTTATTTTTAGTAACACTGAGTATTGTCTTTCTTATGATATAGTACCTACATGATATAAGTGGTTTTGCATGAGCTTTGTATGTCTCCTAGTTCAGCCTTGGCTGCCCTGTTATAGCTAACTCTATCAGCCTAAGCTGCTAGAACACTCCTACTCTACTAATAAGGGATAACTGGACCGGGCACAAGGTGTAAGTACCACTGGTACCCACTGCAAGCCACGCCAGCCCCCTACATTGTTGGTGCAGCGGTGGGATAAGTACTTGTAACTGCTTTACCACTTTGTCATTGGTGCTTTTCATAAGAAAACCATATTCTAAATACTTAGAAATATACACGAGGAAACTTAACAGTCTTACTTTCTCTCTAAAAACTTTCTAAAAACTTTCTAAAATGTTTGAAAACGTTTTTTCTTTTCTTTAAAAGTTCTCTAAAACTTTTTCTCTCTCCCCTAAAATCTTTCTTCCCACTATGTCTGTAGTAGAGGCCACTCCCAACGTTGTGAAAACAACTTATGAGAATCTAAACTTTTAAAGTTTGAGCGGTCTCTGTATAGAAAGAAGTTTAGGGTTTGGTAAGAACCCTAACAAGGATCTCCTTCTTAGCCTTCACCTTGAAAGTGACCAGAGTCAGACTGGTCAAACCCAGGATCAGGAGGTAGAGGAGGGAGGTACCCAGATAGTTTCAGGGGAGGGCCCTGAGGACTCTGCGGAAGGTACTTCCAAAGACCTTTCAGTTATCAGGCCACCTAGTAAAGCTGGTAGTGGGAGGGGGTCACACACCCGTAGGGCACCTTTCACTCCAAAAGACCTGGTCACTAGGGTTCAGGTAGTTAAAGGTCCACTTCTGCCAATTCTCACATTACCTCTGTGTCAGATAATTCCCAAGCTTCCTTCCCTGAGGATAACACCCTAGACAGGGAACACAGAAAGCTGAGGTTGGAAGAGGTCAGACTGAAGCTAAGACAGCAGCAGTTGGCCTTAGATAGGGAGTCTCTAGATTGTAGAGAGAGAAAGACAGAGGTTGGGGTTAGTTCCCCATGGTGGCAGCAACAGCAGCGATCTTGATAGTCATCCTGTTAGAGAAACAGATTCAAGAAACCTGCATAAGATTGTCCCCCCTTACAACGACATAAACAAGTGGTTTTCTGCACTTGAGAGGGCCTGTATGGTACAGTTGGTCCCTCAAAGGCAGTGGGGTGCTATATTGTTGCTATCTTTCACTGGCAAAGGTAGGGACAGACTCCATACTGTCAGGTAGAGTGATGCCAACAATTACAAAGGTTTGAAAGATGCACTCTTAGATGGATTTGGCTTAACCACTGAACAATACAGGATAAAGTTCAGAGATACCAGAAAAGAGTCCTCTCAAGACTAGACAGACTTTGTAGACTGTTCAGTGAAGGCGTTGGAGGGATGGTTACATTGCAGTAAGGTGACTGACTATAAAAGCCTGTATAATCTAATTTTGAGAGAGCATATTTTGAATAATTGTGTGTCTGATTAGTTGCACCAGTACTTGGTAGACTCAGATCTGACCTCTCCCCAAGAAATGGGAAAGGAGGTAGACAAATGGGTCAGAACAAGAGATGGCAAGAAGAAGGATGGTAAGTCTTCTGACAAGGGTGGGGACAAAGACAAAAAGAATTCTGAGTCTTCATCAGGCCCACAAAAATCCTCTAGGGGAGGTGGGTTCAAATCCTCTTCACACAATCAAAAGAAGCCATGGTGATATTTATGTAAATGTAAAGGCCATTGGGCAAGTGATTCCACTTGTCCAAAGACAAACACAAAGACTCCCACCACCACAACCCCAACTGTGTCCACTAGTATCCCTAGTAATAGCAGTGGTGGTGGGAAGAACACTACAAATAGCCAATCACAGGGTGTAGCTGGGCTCACCACTGGTAATGTAGTTAGGGTTGGTCTTCTTAGGGAGACCACAGCGTCTGTTTTAGTCCCTGATGGTGGTATTGATTTTGCCACCTTGGTTGCTTGTCCCCTTAATATGGGCAAGTACAAGGACCTACCCCTAATATATGGTGTTGAGGTTGAGGCCTATAGGGACACAGTGTCACCATGGTGATAAACTGGTTGCCCCGAACAACACCTACTTGGTCAGCAGTACCAAGTGACTGATGCTCATAACAACACTCTTAGCCACCCAATGGCTGTTGTGAATCTCAACTGGGGGGTTACTGCCCCAAAGAAAGTTGTGGTAGCCACTGATTTACCTGTAGACTGCTTACTAGGAAATGAATTGGAAACATCAGCTTGGGCTGAAGTGGAGTTGGAGGCTTATGCAGTAATGCTGGGCATTCCAGAGCATATATTTGCTCTCACAAGGGCTCAGGCCCAGAAGCAAGGAGGACAGGGAAACTTGGATCCTGGAAAAATGTACCAAGTGCTTGCAGAAATTCACCAGAGTTCCTCTGCATCTCTCTCTTTGACTTCTGCCAAGGATCGACCGCTGACTACTCCAGGACGCCTGCAAAACTGCAACAAAGAAGCAAGAAGACTACCAGCGACATTGTAGTGCCTAATCCTGCTGGCTTTCTTGACTGTTTCCTGGTGGTGCATGCTCTGGGGGCTGCCTGCCTTCACCCTGCACTGGGAGCCACAAAGAAATTTCCAGTGGGTCGATGGAATTTTCCCCCTCCTCCAGCAGGCACCAAACTTCAGCTTCACAGGTACTCTGGAACCCCTCTCAACCTGACGAGTGTGGCCCCTGGAACACAGGTGGTGAACTCAAGTTACCCAGACTGTCCAGTGGTCCAACTGTCCAAATTTGGAGGAGGTAAGTCCTTGCCTCCCCTCTCCAGACAGTAATCCTGTGCACCGTGTAATCTGCAGCTACAAGGTCTTCTGTGCACATTTCCAAGAAATCCTGCATGCACAGCCGAGCCTAGGTCCCCAGCACTCTGTCTTGCGATGCTCAGCTCCCTGAGTTGATCTCAGGTGTCGTGGGACCACCTTTTGCAGTGTTGAGACGACCGCCGTATTCAGACTTCTTGAACCCATGTTCAAGGACTTCTGAGGGTGCTACCTTGTGCGTGGGCTCTCTACGTTCCTGAGGGCCCCCTCTGTCTCCTCTCCCATGTGGCGACATCCTGGGCCCGGGCAGCACCCTTTTTCTCCAACCGTGACTCTTGCAGCTAGCAAGGCTTCTTTGCAGTATTTTGCCAAGGAAACAACTCTGCATCCTCCAGCACGCCGTGGGACATCTTCTGCACGAAGAAGAAGTTCCGAGGTCCTTTCGTTGTTGCAGAATCTTCAGCTTCTTCCACTTAGAGGCAGCCATTTTGCACCTTCATCTGGGGTTTAGTGGGCTCCTGCCCCCCTGGACACTTTCGCAACTCTTGGACTTGGCCCCCTTCCTTTGCAGTTCCTCAGGTCCAGGAATCCGTCTTCAGTGCTTTGCAGTCTGTTGTGATCTTTGCAAAATCACAACTGTAGTGTTTTTCTGGGGAAATAGTAGTACTTTACTCTTACTTTCCAGGGTCTTGGGGTGGGGTATCTTGGACACCCTTAGTGTTTTCTTACACTCCCAGCGACCCTCTACACACTACACTAGCATAGGGGTCCATTTGTGGTTCGCATTCCACTTTCTTAGTATATGGTTTGTGTTGCCCCTAGGCCTATTGCATCCCATTGTATTCTACAGTGTTTTCACTACTTTCTGACTGTTTTACTTATCTGATTTGGTTTTCTGTGTATATTTTGTGTATGTTACTTACCTCCTAAGGGAGTATATCCTCTGAGATATTTTTGGCACATTGTCACTAAAGTACCTTTATTTTTAGTAACACTGAGTATTGTCTTCCTTATGATATAGTACCTATATGATATAAGTGGTATTGCATGAGCTTTGTATGTCTCCTAGTTCAGCCTTGGCTGCTCTGCTATAGCTACCTCTATCAGCCTAAGCAGCTAGAACACTACTACTCTACTAATAAGGGATAACTGGACCTGGCACAAGGTGTAAGTACCATTGGTACCCACTACAAGCCAGGCCAGCCTCCTACACAAGGGCAGAGGAACGTTACAATGAGGCACATGGGCGAACAAGGAGGATAATTGAAAGAACCTTTGGCCTCCTGAAGGCCAGGTTCTGTTGCCTCCATCTAACAGGTGGATCCCTGTACTACTCACCCAAGAAGGTGTGCCTGATCATCGTTGCATGTTGCATGTTGCACAACATGGCCTTGAGACGCCAGGTGCCTTTTCTGGAGGAGGATGAGCCTGGAGATGGTCTTGTGGCAGCGGTGGAGCCTGTGGACAGTGAGGAAGAGGAGGCAGAAGAAGAAGATGTGGACAACAGAAGGAATATAATACAGCAGTACTTCCAGTGACACACAGGTAAGACACTGTAACTTCACTCAACTTTTCAGTTTTCTGTTGAACATTGTACATGGCAGCCTGATTTCCCTATGTCTATGGCCACATACTGTACCCTTTGGTATCTCTATTTTCAGATATCTGTGTCCCACTCTGGCTCCTGGTATGTTTACTGCTGCCCACTAAAGGTCATTCGCATGTAAATTTAACTGTACGTATAACTTGCAATGCTTTGATAATGTTTTACTAATACATATCTGAATCATTTGACAGACTCCAGATTTGTATTTGTTCCAATGGTGTTTTTTTAAGTGCTCATAAGTAGAGGGGGATGTGCAATGGGCTGGGGTGATGGTGGAGGAATGTCCAGTTAGAGTCCAGTCTCTTGGTATCACAGGTGCATTGCCCAATGGGGCATAGGAAGGGGAGTATTGGCAGTTCAAGGTGGACAGGGTGACAGAGTGGGACACAAGGGTGACATTCAGGAGAGTCTTATTTCCTGGCAGGGGTCTTGGCAATGTTCTCTGGCTTCTGCCTGGATCGCAGGGACCGTTTGCGGGGTGGTTCTCCTTCTGCAGGTGGTGTGGTGATGGTGGCCTGTTGTTCCTGTGGCGGGGCCTCCTGTCCACTAGCATCGGCAGAGGTGGAGGGCTGTTGATCGGTGTGGCTACTATCAGGGGCCCGATGGTGTGCCACTGCCTCCCTCATGGTGTTGGCCATGTCTGCAAGCACCCTTGCAATGGTGACCAGGATGGTGTAGATGTGTTTGAGGTCCTCCCTGATCCCCAGGTACTGTCCCTCTTGCAGCTGCTGGGTCTCCTGTAACTTGGCCCATCTTCTCCTGGGAATGGTGGTATGCTCCCAGGATGTTGGTGAGTGCCTCCTGGAGAATGGGTTCCCTGGGCCTGTCCTCCCCCTGTCGCACAGCAGTCCTCCCAGCTTCCCTGTTGTCCTGCGCCTTTGTCCCCTGAACCGTGTGCCCACTGCCACTAACCCCAGGTCCCTGATCGTCCTGTATTAGTGGGGTGGCCTGGGGTCCCTGTAGTGGTGGACACACTGCTGATTGACGTGTCCTGGGGACAGTGGCATGGGCCCGCTGGTGAGGTGCTGTGCTGTTGTTTCCTGAGGGGGGAGGCTCTGTGGTGGGTTGGGACTGTGGCAGGGTAACCGACTGTCCAGAAGTCCCTGGTGGGCCAGGTAGGTCATCGTAATCCAGGCATGCAGAGCTGCTGTCGTCACCATGGGCCTCTTCTGGGGGGGGAACTGGATGTTACTGGCATCTCCTCTCCAGTGACGTTGAGTAGGGGTCCTGTGGGGATGCAAATGCAGTGTTATTGTATCTGCGTGTGCTATCTTGTGCATGGGTGTGTTGCCCTGTATGGTTGTGATTTCCCTGTCAGCCTTGCCTTGTGTGCATGGTGATTTTGTGGGCCAGGTGATTCTCTCTACTGGGCATGCTGTGGAGATGGGTGTCCATGCAGGTCTGTGATGGGGGTCCATGGATTGTTGTGGCATGCAGGGCTTGGTATTGGGATGGGTGGGTTGTGATAGTGGGGTATGTGTGAGGTGGTGGAGTGATGGGAGTGAGGGTGAGGGTAGGGGTATGTGATGGCATGAAGGTTGGGGGGTGATAGTAGTAAAGATTTGACTTACCAGAGTCCAGTCCTCCTGCTACTCCTGCCAGGCCCTCAGGATGCATGATCGCCAAGACTTGCTCCTCCCATGTTGTTAGTTGTGGGGGAGGAGGTGGGGGTCCACCACCAGTCCGCTGTACTGCTACCTGGTGTCTTGCAACCACGGAACGTACCTTCCCCCGTAGGTCGTTCCACCTCTTCCTGAAGTCATCCCTTGTTCTGGGGTGCTGTCCCACGGCATTGACCCTGTCCACGAATCTCCACCATAGCTCCATCTTCTTTGCAATGAACGTCTGCTGCACTTGTGATCCGAATAGCTGTGGCCCTACCCAGATGATTTCCTCCACCATGACCCTTAGCTCCTCCTCTGAAAACCTGGGGTGTCTTTGGGGTGCCATGGATGTGGTATGAGTGGTATGTGTGAAGGTGTGTGGGGTGATGTGTTGGGGTGTGTGGTGTGAGGTCCATGGATGGTGTATGGGTGATGGTGTTTTGTGGCTCTGATTGAGTGGGTGCTCCTGGCTTGTCTCTCTCTGTTAGCTATCTTTTTTTCATTGTAAGGAGTTGTGAGTAATGTGGGTGTGTGTTTTATATTGGATTGGGTGTGTGGGTGTGGTGTGTTTATGTGTGTCAGGTGTGTGTAGTTTGAATTGTCCAATGTGGTGTAGTTTTGTAAGTGTGTGTGTATTTTGAGCGCAGCGGTGTGTAACGCCAATGGTTTACCACAGTTGAAAGACCGCTGCGGTGATTCATGGGTCCTGATACTGTGGGCGTATTCCTGTTGGCGTAACGGTGTGGGTTTTGGTACCGCCAATTTATCACTGACTTTTGTGCTGGAGGACTTGTGTGGGTGTCTGTATAGTGGCGGATTTCTCAGTGTGGGTCATAATACCCGTAGCGGAATGCCGCCGCGGTCACTGTATGTTGGCGGCCGTCAGCACGGCGGTAGGCAGAATTTGCCATCAGGGTTGTAATGAGGGCCTTTATATCACTTTTCAGTGATATCTAAACATATACTTATTGCATTTTAATCGTTTTGACGTGCATCTTATCAGATAAATATTACATATTTTTCTAAACACTGTGTGGTGTATTTTTGTGGTGCTATATGGTGTTATGGTATGATTTATTGCTCAAATACTTTACACATTGCCTTCTAAGTTAAGCCTGGCTGCTCAGTGCCAAGTTACTAGAGGGTGTGCACAGGATAATTTGGATTGTGTGTGACTTACCCTGACTAGAGTGAGGGTCCAAAGACCCCATTTCTAACAGGTGTGTTTTATTTAATTATTTATTAGCCTCCATCCAACCTTCACTACTTCATTCTTGGTGACCATCTAAACTTCTTAAGTCATAACATACTATATTTGGTTCTGAACAGCATTTCGGGTAGAAAAGGCAGTGGGGAACAAATACTACATGTTGAGAACTCAATAGAATTACAAAAAAGCAAGGACACTCTTCTAACAATGAGGGTAGCTTTACAAGTGTATGAAACATCAATATAATTTCTACAGCGTGCACTGCTATTCATTAAAGTATAAATCAAGCAAACCCCAGCTCTGAACATATAGTGACCAAAGGCAGAGACTGTTGTGAGGAGGGTAAACAGGCAAATAAGGGAGCACATCAATAGCTCTACTGAAGGAGTAACTTTCACTTCCTTCTTTGAGTGCAAATAATCCTTAAATGGAGCGGCTGTGCAGAAGTGAAAGGGGGCTTTCTAGTAAGCCCAAAAAGTCCCTTTCTATGGAAGGGATCTATTAAATTTGATGGGGCCAACGTTCTGCCCAGCCACTCTCCTTTGATATTTTTCGATATTAATTCAGTAATTTTAAAATAATGCAATTGCTGTTCTGGGAAAGGAGAAGCTGAAAACACAGGGTACAATGTGTTCTGAAAAACACACTTGAAATAAAAGGCCTCTAATTGAAAACAATTGTGCCTAGAGCAAAAACAACAAACGGAAACGGTGAGCAATCTGCAGGGTGACCTAAGAGTGAAACATTAGACACGCAAACACCTGCTAGGCACTAGACTGGGTGTCCAGTATGGTAAAACAAAAGCACCTTTTATCTCCATACTCGTACTTAAGTTACCTCCTCACATGAATGTGTTTCTGTAAGGTTTAATAAGTGAAGGCTGAGCTGGGTGAGCAACTCTGTGAAATATGGGCTTTAACACCCTCAAATGACAGTGGTGAGTGTGGTGAGGAAGGCAGACCCTCTCGCTATAAACTGAATGGGGGGCTAATCACCAAAGAAAATGTTGGAAAATGGTGACAAAAAGGTGCATTGCAGACCACAATTTTCCAAATATTATCTTTCGCTTTCAAAGGAATGTATAACTTGTGAAGGGGAACAAGTGAAATACTGGTTGCTACTGGGACCAAAATCTAACTTAGTCTGTAAAGGCATATTACAATAGTGCTCATGAAAATTGTACATGTGATAGAAGAAAACAGTCAGCTAAAACTGGTGCAATAAGATAAATAGTTTGAGCGTGATACCCTCCCACGGGCAAATTCAATAGGTGTGGCCTTGACCACGAAGCTATTGATTTTGCCATTGCTTGTTCTTCTGATATTATTAATTGCTAGTTTACTGTTCCAAAAAAAGCAACACCGTGGCTATCCTGTTGTAGTAAAATAACAAAGTATCACGAAAAGCACTCTAAGACTGTTGCCCATGCAGGCGTGTGCTTCAAATGCATGTGGACCCACAGGTAGCCATCTTGGATGTGTTGATGCAACACTTTTTGACAAAAAAACATTCAAGGATAGTCACCTGTGTACACACTGGTGGACTTCTTCAAAAGGTTTCTGAATGCTGTTTCTGCCATGAAGTATGACAAAAAACATTTAAAGGTGGCTGCCAATGTGGGCGCATGTATGTCTGCATTAGCATGAGCAGCCATCTGTGAATGGTGCTTGAATACTTTTTTTAAAGTCAGGAAACGACATTCAAAGACAGCCAACCATACCAGTGCACATGAATAAGTGTTGTGCATGTCCAGGTAAAACAAAAGGCAGAATGTAGAAGAGCTGTAATACTGAAGGCTTTATTACTTCGCAAGCGAGAGAGCCCACAACCGACCTCCTACGCCGCCTGATTCGCCATCAGAATGAACCACATTCCAACAGCAAGCCAAACAGACAGGAACTGAGAACATAGGTGAAAAACATACATAAACATGTCATAACAACAACAACATCACCTGTGCATCTTGTGGCGCAGCACAGGACACACAGGTGCCATAACCGTTTCCACATAAGCTTGTCATCACATTTATATGTATACAACATTACCCTTCCCCTTATACAAAAACAAAACAACTCAACTAAAGAAATGAAAAATTGAATTGAATAGAAAAGTTATTGCATGTAATAACCTTTGAATCGTGTGGGAAAATAAACATTGTGAGAGGCCCTACTCACCTTACACTTAGTGAAGAGAAACTTTCAGAATTAATGTCTATACTCACATTTGATGATTCAGAAACAGAAAAGGAACCGATCTCTGAATGTACAGACACATCATCGCGGCTGCAGGATCCCACTGATTCACTCCAGAATGAATAGCAATGCCTCCTTCACAATCCGAATGTGTAGATTATGTATTTCCAGAAAACCAACATGCATCATCAGATGTAGTGTTGAGGTGTGTCGATTTGGAAGGGGATCATTAAGTATCATATCACAATTACCTTTGACCTCTTGAATCTTTCTGGCTTATTCTGGTGAAGTTTTTACCAAACTCCTACTACTCCATCATTCTCTACCTTCTACCAATTTGGCACCCTTAGAAACTTTAAATATTCTGAAAGGAAGAAAACATTTAGACTTCCTTTTTTGACCTTGTTGGGTTTCTTAACGGTCACCCAATCTCCCACTTTGAATTCAACAAACTTGGTGTCATGTTTGTTCTTAAAATATTTTTCCACCACAAGTTGTTTGTTTCTGACCTTATCCTAATGTCAGTATGATTATCAAATGCGATCAGATGTTGAACCCAGTCAGGTCCCAAAGCACATCTGGGTGACCTATTGTGCAAGAATTTGAATGGAGATACACCCATCACAATATGACGAGTCACCAAATAATTCCATGTTTTCTTTCTTAAAAAAAACTCTCAACCTGCACCGCAGGAGACAATGCCGTTTGCACCTCTTCTTTAGGAAATCTACTAACTTGCTCAACAAGACCATTAGAGGTGGGCAAGCATAAAGTAACATGCATATGTTTGTTGTGGTAGTTGCCCACAAATGTTCTTATCTGGTGAGACTAAAAATGTGTTCCATTATCAGTAATCAATTCTCTGGTTGGGCCTTCAATCTCAAAAATCTTTTCTATCAAAGATATGAGCAAATCAGTGTCTGGTGAGGCAAAGAAAAATCAAAATAGTACCACTTTCAAAAATAGTCAACTAGGAAAGAAGATCAAATGACCTCCCAAAATCAAGTGATACCTTTACCAAGGGACCATCAGACAAGGGGATAGTATGTAACTTGGTCTCTGACGTTTTCCAGTGCTTATCAGAAACCAAACACATTTCACAATCAGACCCCCATTTCCCCAGCCACCAATAATATTGTTTGAGTATGTTTATGGTGGGCATCATTCCGAGCTGACCTTCATGTGAAATGTTAAATAAAGACTTCCTCGAGGTTACGGGTGGAAGCAGGAGATCATGTCTCAATAGAAACCCTTCACGATGGACAATTTACTGACTACTTGGGCAAAGTTCTTCAAACTGGATTCTAGATTCCTTTCCTTTGGCCAGCCTTCTCTAACAAACTTGAATACAGTTAGCAATAAGGAATCTTTTTTCATGGCTTCTAACTAATCTTTTTTATAAATTGCACAACCATGATTGGTAGTATCGTTACCAACAAGCGCCGCAACACACTGCACAGGATTCACCAATTCATCCGACCCATCATTATCCAAAGGCATCCGGGACAGGCAGTCAGCCCTAGCATTCTTGCCTCCTGGCAGATACTCAATACATAAGTTGAATTCTTGCAGCCTAGATAGAATTCTAACCAATCTTGCTGATGCCTTACCAGCACCATAACCATGGAGCATGTAAATCGATAGCTTGTGATCCCTAAACACCTCAAATTTAGGCCCATATTTATACCTTTTTAGCACCGCATTTGCGTCATTTTTTTACGCAAAAGCAGAGCAAACTTACAAAATACAATTGCGCTGATTTTGCATCAAAAACGACACAAATGCGGTGCTAAAAGAGTATAAATTTGGGCCTTAGTACCCCATAAAAAGTTCCTAAAGTTTTCAATAGCCCACAAGCAAACCAATGCTTCCAGTTCAATGGTGCTGTAATTGACTCAGTAGTTGTAAGAAAAGGGGAAGCAAAGGAAATTGTATGTTCTTTAATGCCTACCCATTGGGATAAAACAGTCCCCAAACCTAGCTGGCTGGCATCTATCGTTAAAAAACAAGGCTTACCGGCTGTAACGGCTGAAAGAATGGGAGCACATGTGATAAGGTCCTTGATTTTCAAGAATGCCTCACCTGCTTCAGTAGACCAAAAACACATTTGCCCTAGGAATGAACACAATGTGTCTTTGTTATCTGGTGGACTGGTGTCTTGAATAGCTTTGACAAGCGACATTTTAGGTTTGATATTTTGATCAGACATACAATACCCTAAATAGTCCCATCGAATCACCAGAAATATGCACTTTTCTTTCTTAATATAATGCCAACATATTGAAACACTCTCTCACGGATTAAATTGTGTTGTCTGAAGTTCCCTGCAAAGATGAAAATATCGTCCTGGAAAGCCTGAACCCCAGGAATTCCCATCAATATGGTGCCCATGAACTTCTGGAACACACTTGCTGGAGAGGCCAAAACAAAGGGCATCTGTAGGAATTTATATGCACCAAACGGGGGTAATGAATTGAGTGAGATCTTGGCTCTCTGAAGCATATGCGGTCTGAGATCCAACAATGAGAACATCTTGGAATCGTTCCTGAAATCAACAATGGTGTAAAAGTCTGTTTTTCATGTTTATAGTTATGGGTAAAGATTAGTTTTTACGGGGAGTGAAGCACAGTTTTAAAGTGGCTATGAAGAAGAATGCAATGATTGAAATACATTGCCAAGAAACTTTTTTCCTTTCAAAGACATTCTGGTCCTGGAGTGCGCTTTGCTGTCTGCGAGAGGAGACGCAGCTTTTGAAGAATACACGCAGAGACCTGGCTTCCCGCTTGGTGCATCGGCCTCGCATGGTGGATGTGATCGGCCTCAGCTGGGTTGTTGTTTGTGTTAAATTTTGCTGATCCCCGCCGCCTCATACGGATATTGTTTGCTGGCCCTTATGTGGAGACTGGATATGCCCGAAGCGGCTTTACTTATTTTCCTGAAGTCCGCAGGGCATCAAGAGACTGGCTGCGGCTGTTGGAAACTGAGCGGCATGTGTTAGGCTGTGTCGGGCTAGATGAAGGAAAGTCACCCAGTACACTTCCCAGCACCAACGGCCAGTTCAATGGAGGGGCCCGTGGGAAGCAAGAGCAACGCTCTAGTCTTCCCGCGGGACAGTTCGGGAAGGAAGTGACGGCGAGGGGGACAGGGATTGGGGAAAAGGTAAGTGGGGGTGGGTTTTAAGGGGAGGGAATAAAAGGGGTTGGGGGTGGAGGGACCGGCCTCTTTCCGCGCTCCCATCGCGCGGTTTTAGTTTGGAGTTGGCCGGTCCCTGGGGTTTTCACTGCAGGAGTTTCTGTGTTTCAGGTAGGGTGGGGCCTAGTGTGGGGACGGGGTATACGGGTTTCTTCTGTCTTTTTCTTTAATGTTAGGGGATCGGGGCGCGCTTTCAGTCCGCGTGGCCCCCTTCACATTTTACCGGGGGCGGCCAACACGCACCTTTCGAGCGGCCGCTCCCCGCCCCCCCCCCCCAATTCAGGAACAAAACAAGTGTTTGCTTGCCGGCATTCACTCGCGGCTCCGCGGCCATGTTTAGCAGGTGCTGGTTTAAGCTACAGCGGCCCCCAGGGGGGCCCTGCCAGCAGGCCTTTTTCTGTAGGCCCGACATTTCAACACAATAGAGGCGGTCCAGATTGGACTGGCTCCGAGCGCGTGGGGCCTAAATAAAAAAAATATATATATATATATATATATATATATATATATATATATATATATATATATAATATAATATAGGGGAAAGTTAAATTAGAATACTACCGAGAGGCATACGCTGGTTAACTATAATTAACTTGGTGGGGGAGCTCACACATTACGGTGTGGGGCCCTCGCCACCATCCTTTAGGGCCCAATTAAGCGAGTTAGGGCCAATACAGGCCACCCCCCACCCCCCCAAAAAAAAAAATATATATATATACAATTTTTGTACAGGGAGGTTATTACACAGTGCAAAACAAACGTACTAACAGGACACCCCCCCCCCCCTCTGGCCAGGCCCCTCGTCAAGACCCCGGGAGGCGCCAGGTTACGCAGGGCCCACGTATCCTTTCTCAACACACCCTTGCTGGCCCGCAGCAGGGGGGTACAGGCAGGCAGGTTAGGAAGAACCTCCGCCCCAGACATGTCCGTGCCATTCGGCCGGCAGCTAAAGAGGCCAGCAGACAGTATAGGCAGCTGGGTATGGGTCCCGAGCGGAAGGGGACAAGAAGTCGGAGAGGATAGTGGTTTAGGCAGCCCGATGGGAGCCAGTGGCGCATACGGCCACGCGGCGCACGGAAGGTCAATGCCAATGCAAGAGGTTGGCAGAAAGAAGCCGATACCAACGGGGCGCAATACGGCCCGGCACGTTGGTCAGAAGCGCTAGAGGGGTCTAATAACTACATGATGAGGAGTGGGAGTGTGGAAAAACAGATGGAGGTGTGTGAAGAGGATGTGCTGGAACTTGACTATGAAGAGGATCTGAAGAATGGGAAGAGGGGGAGATCAGGGAAACAGAGGTACACAGCACAAGGGGAAGGGGAAGAGGACGCAGGAGCGGCGCAACCCCTCTCTCCGCTTCTATTTTTCAGGAGCGGGACAACAGCAGTGGTCCACAGGAAAGAAGGCAAGAACAAGCACGGGGCCGAGGGGCCCGGAAGGTTTTGCTGCCGGTTGGCTATACATTGCAGAGGTAAAGGGCAATGGTGGTCGGTTTGGGGGGATGGTGCAAAAGAGGATGGCACTCCAATTTACAAGTCTGTTGGGGTAGGAGAAGGGTTGAGATTTGACACGCTAACAGGTAAAGATAAGCAGGGCGGGGAAAAAGGCACAGAGCTGCAAGCCAGAGGTACAACTGAGGGTGGGGACAAGGCAGCGGGAGAGAAGTCAGGCACAGAAGAGAAGGAAGGGGGAGAACACAAGAAGAGGCTACCCTATATGGGTCTGGCTATGCCATTGGGCTCACACATAGCGGAGAAAACAAAGGCCAGAATATGGAGACACGAGTACGTAGACGTTTTTAAACTGTTACAAAGGGACATACAAGCCAAAGAAGGGTCTAAGGAAGAGGAGTGGGAGTTGGCCCGTAGGCCGAGGATGCCAATTAATATAGACAATTGGACATCAGCGTTTTAATCTTTGCAAGCATTTATTGCAAGAAATACCCTGACAGGGCTATAGCGCTATTTAAACACATGGACATCATTAAGAAAGCGCAGATGCATTTTGGGGGTTCAGAGCTTGAATGAGCATTAACCCAGATAAAACATTGGGGGACGTAGACCCAGAATTATGGATGCAGTGGTTGGCATCATCACAATCCGCAGCATCGACACATACGGTCAGTGGGTTACCAGTGGTACATAAGCCGTTTCAGGCATGTCCCGCCCAAGGGGGGGCGGGTGTGGGACAAAG
Organism: Pleurodeles waltl; assembly: GCF_031143425.1. Classification (NCBI taxonomy): domain Eukaryota; kingdom Metazoa; phylum Chordata; class Amphibia; order Caudata; family Salamandridae; genus Pleurodeles; species Pleurodeles waltl. Next base: position 286,105,676 of record NC_090445.1, on the reverse strand, counting down.
AACAACACCTAACACGACAGGAGCGTGCTGGAATTTCAACAAGGGTTTCTGCTCCAGACATCCTTGCAAATTTAAACATGACTGCTCCAAGTGCGGGGGCCGTCACCCGGTCACACAATGCTTTTCACTCTCCAGTCCCTCCGAACAATGGAGGGCGGCTAAAGGCAGAGGGACACATGGCACTACTGCTCCAAAAGGGGCCTACGCCAGTTAGGTTAGACTTTATCTTACCATGGCTGCGTATATACACGGACAGGGCAGCGGTTTTTAAGTTAGCAGAAAGTTTTCAAGAAGGTTTCAGGGTCAGTTACCAAGGCCCACGAGTGAGACGCTGGGCAGACAACTTGCGGTCTGCAAAGGAACTACCACAGGTGGTAAAGAAAAAGTTGGACAAGGAATTGTCATTGGGCAGAATTGCGGGCCCATTTTATGAGTGGCCAAGTCAGAATTTGAGGATATTCCCATTGGGAGTCGTGCCGAGGAAGGCCCCGGGTGAATTTCAGGTTGAAACATCACCTCTCATGGTTGGAGGGCACATCTGTTAACAATTTCATTGCAGCGGAAGACACCAGAGTGGTGTATGCATCTGTGGATGATGCTATAGAAATTGGTCAGGGCATGTGGCCATGGGGCAGAACTGGCAAAATGAGATATACAATCAGCTTTCAGGTTATTGCCGATACATCCAAGGGATTTTGAATTGCTGGGGAGGCAGTTTGAAGGAGCAATCTATGTGGACAGGGTCCTGCCCATGGGTTGCGCGATTTCATGCGCCTTGTTCGAAGCGTTTAGCACCTTCATGCAGTGGGTTTTTTGTCAAGAGCAGTGGGCATTATGCGGTGACCCATTACTTGGATGACTTCCTTTGTAGGAAGGAAGGATGCAGGGGAATGCCGGACGGCTCTGGAAAAATTTTCAGGACATGGCACAGCAGATGGGAGTGTCGTTGGCACCCAAAAAGACCGAAGGTCCCTCATCAGTTCTCACCTTCTGGGTATTGAGTTAGACTCCAGTACAATGACGGCCAGATTACCGGCACAGAAAGTAACGGAGATGCTGGTTTTCTTGGTCACGGTGAAGGAGGCACGAAAAATCGATTTGAGAACAGCCCAGAAGCTGTCGGGGTACCTTAACTTTGCTTGTAGGGCAGTTAGGGGGGGAGGACGTTTTTGCAGGCAACTAGGTTTGTCCGTGTCAGGCGCACTTTTGCCACACCACAGAATAAGAGTGTCAATGGGACTCAGAGAAGATGTTAGGGTGTGGGAAACATTTCTGAAACAATTCAACGGTGTATCCATGTGGTTCTGCGAAGGAGACAGTATGGCAGTTACCGATATTTTCAGATGCAGCAGGAGCGCATGGTTTGGGGATTTTCTGGGATGGCAGATGGTGTGCAGAGGCGTGGCCCAAGACAGCAGTCCCGGCAGACATTTGGGAATGGGGGGCATGATGATCACGGGACTGGTGGAGATGTCTTTAGCGGAATCCACTCGGCGATGTTACCGGTTGGCCTGGCTGGGTTTTTTCAGTCTTTTGAGCGGTTTACAGGAAATGTTTGGGGACAGAGTGACAAACAGCTAGAGCATCGGGCGTTGCGTTTTGTGCTGTGCATGATTCAGAGAGGTTTATCAGCGGCCAATATCGGGGGTAAACTGACGGGTGTATTTTTATGGGAAATTGTTTTTTGATCACGACCCAGCAAGAAATGATCTGTTGGGAAGAATGTTAAAGGTTGGGACAGAATCAGAGCGGTAGAGGGTAGAACGGCCAGGGAACCCATTGATTTTGATTTGTTACTGAAGTTGTTACACGTACTGCCGGTATTTTGCGCAGACGAATACGAACTAGCCTTTTCCGCTTATGCCTGGTGGGGGATGTTTGGAGTTTTTAGAGTGTCAGAATTGTTGGGTGTGGGGGCAGCAGTTGGGATACGATACAGGGAGGTGTGTGTGCACGGCGATCGATTGGGGATCATGGCTTAGACGATCGAAAACCGATTAGCTTGGAAAAGGAAAGTGGGTATGGTTAGAGAAAGGGAGCAATGTAGTGGCCTTCCCAGTCACGGAATGGAGCAAGTCTCCTTTTCCCGCCCTCCCTTTACCTTTGCTCTTTCCTTTCTTCTTCTTTTCCATTATCCCCTTCCTCGTCCCCTGACACCACCACCCTACCCTCATTCCGCTCTCTAGACCTCTCCCTTTCGTCTCTCTCCTCGCTCTCCCTTTATTAATTATAATTTTTTTCTCTATCTTTCTGCTGTTTCCTTCTTTTCCTCATTTCCCCACACCCCGTACCACCCCCTCCTTGCTCCACTCTCCCTACCTCCCCACTTTTTTTTTTTTTTCCCCACGTTCCTTTTACCTGCTCTCTCTCAACTTTCTCTCCCTCTCAGCTTTTTCTTCTTCCTTTTCCCTTTCCTCCTTTCTTTCCTTTTTTTCTCCCCCTCTTATTACTCTCTTTTGCCCTCCCCTATACCCCCCTGTTCCCTTCCCGGTTTTTACCCCCTCCCTCCCCTTTCCTTCCCCCCTCCCTCTTCTGTCCCCCGCTTTCTCTTTCCCCCCCTCTTTGCTCTTTGCTCCTGGCTCCTTTACTTCTTTCTTTCCCCACTCTTTTTCCCACCCTTTCCCTTCTTTTCCCCGCACCGGGTTACGGGACCGCTGGGAACGACATTTCCCAGCGGCCCGGTACGGTGCGCGAGGCTTCCGGGTGTGACGCTCGGGCCGGAGGCTTCCGGCCCGGGCTCCACCCGAGCACTCGCACGCATCCATGCCGGCGCCGCGGCTCAGCTGGGGCTAACGTGATTACGGCGACCACACCGATGCCAGAAACTAACCTAAAGGCCTGCGGCGGTGATTCACTCCACATAATTTCGAATTACCGCACTAATAGGGCGCACCTGGAACATCAAGCAGCCTTAAAAAGACCGTTTTCCTTCAACCACTTGTTCCAAGCGGTCCAAGGAGAGGACGGCATAGGCGCACGGTGAGCGCCCCCTTTGATGTAGTGAGTGACTGAATGGATCACAGGCAGCACAGATAAGACTTTTCTTCTTCCTCCCCCCTTTCCCTCTATTTATTATCTGTTTTTACTACTAATTGTAGCCATCCCTTGTGACTACTTTACTCACATTGCAGTATCTTTTTATTTACTTAGTAATGATAGTGGGTTCCTAGTGGGAACCTCCCCTACTAGTCCTGTTCTCTCCTTCATCTTTACTGGTTACACCTGTTCCCTTCCCTTCCTCACTTTGTCTTTGTGTCCATTTCTTTCTGTGTTTCTCCTTAGTGTTTGACTATAAGGGGACACTCCCCCTCCTGGATACCAGAGGCCAGTAGCCTCTAGGAAAGGGTAAGAGTTGTAATTCCCTGCAGTGGTAGGACTGTCCACATGTCTAGTTAGATGTACCCACTTGGTCACTCTACGCATGAATATTGCCTATTATGAACATATGTGTTATGTGCATGAATGCATCCCCTTGACACGTGTGTATTTGGTTTGTTTTTGCAGTGTTGTGTGCCACGATTGTTCTAATTGTCTGTTTATCCCCCACAGGCCGCCTCAAGGTAACTCCTTGGGTAAGGTAGACCTTTTACTTCACACTCTTTGACTTTTACATAGAGTAAATTTCCTCCAACGTGAGACTTAGGGATCCTAGGCCCTGACGAATGCCCCGAGACCTCTATTGGCTCACTTCTGAGGGCAGAAACATGTTGGCTATTAGTTAGGTGACCCTGTGAGTCCTTATCCTCACAGAGGTGTCCCAACCCCTGTTTTAACCACACCAATCAGACACCACCATTAAATTTGTCACTCCTTACAGGTGTCTGCTTAGGTGTTTTTAATTTTTCACTAGATTAGCTGGATCCCGATCTTTCCAGAAACAAGTTTATTTACGCACTCCCTCCTGTTCCTTTAACAGTGAGGTTGAGTCCGCCCAGGTGGCAATGTCCTACCTGGGTGGGTCTAGGTGGTCAAATGATGAAGCATGACACTATATAGTGTGTGAGACCACCTAGTCCGTAAAAGGAACTCCCCCGGTTTCTCTCCCCGCGCACGCACTCTGCAGTTACTTACTGACATTTCACTGACATTACCTTTCCAAATAGGAACACGTACAACCTAGGGCAACGCTGGTACCCGCGACGCCTTCTCTAGAGAACCCCGTACTTTCTTGTGTACTTTGAGTTATAGAATTAGGGAGCTAAGTACGGGTGGGTTCCTCCATACTTGTCCCTCCTTCTCCCTCATCCTCTCTCCATGTGTATTGCAAGTTCCAATCCTCACAGATGTCAAACAAGGAAGCCGGGGTTTTTTGTGCACAGATCAGGGTCCAAGCTCACTAGCTTTCAGCTTTTACGAGTGTTAAGGATGGCGGTGGGACGTGTGGGCCGCCGGGCCATGGTTTCTGGCACGCATTCATTTAGGTTTGGGGCAGCTATGGCCGCGGCGCATTTGGGTTGGGACTGGGCAAAGATCAAGGTTTTTGTGAACGTTACGTTAGACCCCGAAAGGTGGGGACAGACAGCTGTAGGGGGTTTTGGAAAAAGGGTAGGGGTTTTGTTATGTTAAAAAAAAAAAAAAAAAAACACATGTTACAGTTGTTTTCCATTGCAGGAGATGCGTTGATCCATTGCAGGGCAAGACGGTTACATGGCTGGTCGGCCTTTCATTTGTCCACTGGGCAGCGAAGTTCGCGGAGAAACAGATATATGGTCGGGCCCTGGGACTATCCAGCAGGCGGCACGAGGTGCTATGGTGGGGAAAGCGCGGAATGCGGTGGGGTAACCTGCTTCTTTTCATCACTGCTAACTTACTGAACTGGGGATGTCCAGATTTGTTAATCATACATTTGGGAGAGAATGATCTCCTAAAATTGTGAGGTCTCAAGCCACTGCAACACATGCAGAGGGATTTGTAGATTCTCAAAAAAAAAAAACTGCATGGTACATGCTTGGTGTGGACAGAATTTGTTCCACTTAGAGTGTGGAGAGGGGCAGTGAAGTATGGAGCCATGGAGCGGGCTCGAAGGAAACTTAACAGAGCAATGAGGGTTTTTTGCTGGGCGCAAGGGAGCAAAATATTGAAACATGAGAACATTACAGAGCAGGAGGTTGCACTGTTCAGAGACAATGGAGTTCACCTGTCCACACTGGGAAACGCATACTATTTGACAGATCTGAGACTGCTGGTTGAAGAGTTGTGGGTAGAGAACTTGTGTCTTACAAACAAGAAATGAGAAGTACTGGTCGCAGTAGCGTGGCCTTGGGGGGGTGGGGCAGCAAAACGCCAAATGGGTTTCTGCTGGTTGGCAGTAGATGGGGGAGGGTGGGGAGTCAGATGCAGGCTTGGCCACCCATCCAGGGAATAAACAAGCAGGTGAAGGCTCTGAGTGGGGGTACGCACGAACCAAATGGAGCATGAAAGGAAAAGGGGAGTGCGTAGGGGAATGGAAACGAGATAAGGGTTTGAAGGGGAAGGATGAGCGAGGAGATGTTAATGGGAGGGCTTTATTAAAGTTACGGTTACATTTAAAAGTTAATGGTTATGTTACTTATGCAATCCTGTCCTAATAAATTACCTTTTACACTAAATCAGCTGTCACTGAATTATTTCCCGATGGAGGGGCCTGCGGGAAGCAAGAGCCACGCTCTAGTCTTCCCGCGGGACAGTTCGGGAAGGAAGTGACGGCGAGGGGGACAGGGATTGGGGAAAAGGTAAGTGGGGGTGGGGTTTAAGGGGAGGGAATAAAAGGGGTTGGGGGTGGAGGGACCGGCCTCTTTCCGCGCTCCCATCGCGCGGTTTTAGTTTGGCCTCCCACCCACCTGGCAATTAGAAGAGCGATTGGGAGGACGGAAGTTAGAGTCAATTAGCAAAGGGGGAGGGTAATTGTCAGTTAGGGCAGGTTGCAAGGGCGAGCGAGCAGTAGATGGGGGAGGGTGGTGAGTCAGATGCGGGCTTGGCCACCCTTCCAGGGAATAAACAAGCAGGTGAAGGCTCTGAGTGGGGATACGCACGAACCAAATGGGGCATGCAAGGAAAAGGGGAGTGCGTAGGGGAATGGAAACGAGATAAGGGTTTGAAGGGGAAGGATGAGCGAGGAGATGTTAAAGTTACGGTTACGTTTAAAAGTTAATGGTTATGTTACTTATGCAATCCTGTCCTAATAAATGACCTTTTACGCTAAATCAGCTGTCACTGAATTATTTCCCAAATGCAGTTGAATGAGGCAGAGACTTTGTGTTATGTACCACATTAACCAACATGGACCGAAATGTATGAAAGTAAGATTTCATCTTGTATTTAATCTTGTGACAAGTTTTTCTTTGCTCGATGATTCTCTTAACACACTGTGTACAATATGGAGCAGGCACATTTAAAGAGACTAGAAAAAAGCATGTTGTCTTTTTAACAAGAATTATGACGCTGACTCAATTACTTCCTCAACATCAGGGGCTGAGAATAAAAATATGAGTAAGACTTTGAGACAAAATGTATTCCACTGTGAGAAACTACTAAAGGGAAGTGAATAGGTGGTGGGAAGTAACTTCGCTTGACAACTATATGAGGTGGGCAGAGTCCCGAGAGGTCTGCGTATACTCAGTACATCCACCTACCAAAACACCAAAACTGAAATTGTTGGAGGAATGGTCTATTCTAAAGGCAACAACCTATAAACAGATGATGAGTTTACTTTCAAAATACGATAAAATCGAATTGGAGGAGATTTGTGATGAAATTAAGAAACTAAGGGCTTTCTTGTATCAACATCCCGATCGATGGAAATTGCGAGATTTATTTCTGAGATGGAGCCCAGGGTCATTAAATACGAAGAGGAGGTTCAGTTGAAAAAAACGGAGCAAGTTCCTACGGGACAAACAAGGTTATGCAAGTGGTCAGATATTTACCTTTGGCAGGAAATACGATAGAGCCATTAAGCAATTAAAACGGATGGGTGCTTTGAAACAACAGGAATTGGTAACTTTGGAGTATGGTTCAGATACTTATTTGGATTTGGATGATCACTCGGGTAGATCAGAAAAGGATTCTGTGTCGTTAACTAGTGCAAAGGAAAATCATTATTTACAACAAAGGACAGTCCCCCGCAAAAAGCCACCAAAAGAAACAGGAGACATCAATGGAAAAGGAAAAAGACACGCAGAGGGTCAAGATTCAAACAGGATGCCGCATGGGAGAGCAACTCAGCAGACAAAGCAGAAATAATGGGTGAAAGATCACTAACAGTCATAAATCTATCTGGCCATGCTCCGATAGAGGATGAACGGTCACTTTTGGAATTGGGTTTATCTTTCTGTCCGGTTACTGACATGGATTATTGCAGAACCCAGATTGGCATTTTCCTGTTTGTACGTAGATTGAAATTTATGAAGGTTTTCAAACAACAAGAAAATAAGTAAAGAAAAGGACTTTCCTACCTGTGATAGGATAGCAACTGATGGCGATTTGTATTTGTGTGATATGGAGGGTCTTGCTGCACTTGGGGAACTGGAGTTAGGTGAGATGGATTGGGCAACTGAGAGGGAATTGATTTGTGATTTGGATTTGGAACTTGATAGAATTTCATCAAACCCTTTTAAACTGAAGTCAATATGCAATCCAACAACGCCTCATGATAACATCGATACCTTTCATGATATAGTGGTGGGGGATCTCTTTCACATTTATAAACGTTCTAAGGCCTGCCAATCTGAAAATTTGACACGGCAGAGACAGGCATTTAAGACCTTGATGCAGGTCCACCGTATGGTCATTGAACCTTCTGTGTAAAGGAGGTAATGTTGTTTTGTGGGATCTCAGGAAATACATTGCTGAAGCTAAGAGGCAATTGATTAAATCCGGAGATTATGAGATAACAACATATGAGGCATGTAAACAATCTGTTTTTAAATATCATCATTTGTTGGAAGGATGGAGAGATAAAAGTTATCTGGCAGATGATGAATAACAATTTCTGTATGTTAAAAAACCAGTAGCACCTTCTTTCTATTTGCTTCCTAAAATACACAAGGACAGGGAAAACCCGCCTGGAAGACCTATAATATCTGCCAACAATAGTTTGTTGGAACTGACTTCCTTTTTTGGGGATTATTATCTGTTGCCTTATGTTCTTAATTTACCCTCCTATTGCCGAGATAGCACTGACTTCATTTCTAAAATCAGTGGGATTCCGTGGTCAGACACTCACGTATTGGTTACCATAGATGTTGTCTCCTTATATACCTGCATCAATCATGAACAAGACATCTCTGCATGCAGGCATTTCTTTAGGAATAAACCAATACACGTCTATGATCATTCAATGATGCTCTTGGAGATGCTCAGATATTGTTTTGAGAATAAAACTTTTCTGTTTAGTGAGATATGTCATCGACAAAACGTCGGGACTGCAATGGGCAGTTGCATTGCCCCAAGTTTTGCCTGTACCTTTATGGGCTGGTGGGAAGAACAGTGTGTTTGGACTGAAATTAATGAACTCTGGACCAACCACATACGTTTGTGGACTAGATATACTGATGATTTATTCATCATCTGGGACAGTACCAGGGATGCTTTTCTTAAATTTTTCACCCATATTCCCACCAATGATTTCAATTAGGCTTTTACGTATAAAATTGATGTTAAAGTGATTGAAATTTTTGATATTTGTATCCAGATTGTGGATGGGGGATACAAACTTCTCTGTATCGCAAACCCACAGCTGGCAGTATAATTTTACATGGACAAAGTCACCATCCTGCTCGATTCAAGTGGAGCATCCCCTACGGGGAGCTCCTGAGAGCCAAGTGCAATTGCAGTAACCTTCACATTTACCAGAAAGAAGTATGTAAAATGGTGGAGAGATTTATGGTGAGGGATTATCCTAAGAAAGTCTTACATGAAACGATGGAAAAAGTAAAACTGAGTATCATGGATGAGCTACTCTACCCAAGAGTTAGAGAAAGAAAGAAGAGGGGGTTGAATGAAATCCATTTAATTACTACTTACAATGGTTAGTCACATTTGGTGAGGAGGAGGATTCATAGACACTGGCACTAGGTGCAATCTGTCAGAAAAGTATGCACACAGCTCAACTGTCACTCTACCCAGACGTGGATTGGAGTCAAGCTTGCAAAACACCAGTCATACGCATAAAGAAATGCTCACTTTCTAGAAGTGGCATTTCTGTAATAGTAATAAAAAATCAGTTTCCACCACTAAGCAGCATGTCTCACTACCATTACAACCCTACCAAACATGCCTACTCTACCCCTCATTAATCAGACAATATCTCCTAGACATAAGCCAGGGCATTTCCAATGCAATCCTATGAGAAGGCAGGACTCACAGCAGTGAGAAACCAAATAGGCTGTTTGTCACATCAGGACAGGCCACACAACCAGGCACATGTCCTGCCTTCTACATACATAGCACCCTGCCCATAGGGCTAGCTAGGGCCTACCTTAGGGGTGACTTACATCTAGTAAAAGGGTAGTATTGGGCCTGGCAAGCAAATTTAGATGTCAGGTCCCTATGGCAGTAAACTGCGCATGCGGGCCCTGCACTACCAGGCCTGAGACAGGTTTGAAAAGCTAGTTCAGTGGGTGGCGCAAGCAGCGCTGCTAGCTCACTAGTAGCATTTAATTTACAGGGCCTGGGTGTAGGGATACCACTGTACAAGGGACGTACAGGTAAATTAAATGTGCCAATCAGGTATAAGCCAATCATACCAAGTTTACAAGGGACTGCACATAAGCACTGATTAGCAGTGACAAAGCGACCAGAGTATTAACATCAGCCAAAAAGGGTCAGAAAAATAAGGAGAAGGCAAAAAGTTTGGGGAATGACCCTGTAGAAAGAGCCAGCTCCAAAACATGTCAACACAATTATATGTATACAACAGTACTGTACCGCTCGTAGCAGCAGACAGCCTGGTATCAGAGTGTGAGGAGCTGCCTAACCTTCACAAAAATTACAACAACAACAATAAGTTTGAAAATAAAAAACTGAGTGCTGTTTTTTTAATGAGGTTATTGCCCTTGCAGCCATGAGTCCGAATTGGACTGTTATTTAGTTGAAACTATATATTCTGCACAGGCAAAAATCAATTATTCATAGGTTTAGGGGCCAATTGCTAACCCATAATCCATATGCTGTATTCTGTGGTGGCTGAAAGAAAAATGTTAATGACAATTTAACAGTTCATTGGATGAAGAACTCTCCCCAAAATCTCATGTGGGTATTTATAATATACACTTTTTTTCTGAAAAATAATAGCTTTGCAAGACAGCTAAAGGTGTCTCTAGAGCCACACCTAAAAGAAAATCAATCTCTATGCCATGAGAATAACAACCAGTTTTAAATAAAAAGCCAGGGCATTTTGTTAATAACTGTTCCCTAGACTTTTAATACTCTACCAGCATTTAAAAAAAATGTATTTATTGTCTTATCAATAAATAACAAATAACAAGGCACATTATATGAGATCCACCCCCTCCCACCGAAGAAAGAAATAATCTCTCAAGTAAAAAAAAAATAGACAGCATATGAGGCCTGCACACAACAGTAGTATGTGGTGTTGTTTTTATGGCGACTGTCAGACGTGTACTACAGTTCAACCAAAGTGTGTATCCAATATAGTTGCAGTTCCAAATCTTGTAGAGTGTAAAGTCGTCCCCATCTCCACCCCACAGTACAGTCAATGCGCATTTAGTGTAGCAAGGTAGCCCTTCAGTGGTTGCCAAATATTCTGGGGATGTGAGGTTGGCGGTTTAGCGTATATTTCACTGTTTGTGTCACAGTAAATGAGTCTGCGTATCCAAGCCTCTGCCGTTGGCACAGGCTGTGAGACCCAATGTATGGCTACCTCTCGCTTAGCCAACAGTAATGCTAGTGCAGTTTATTGTCTAACTGATTTAGGAATATTATGCATGTAGCCCAGCAAAGCCTAGAGTGGGTCAGGGTCTAAGACCACATCCACCATGAGGAAAAGGCATGTAAACACTTCCCTCCAATACTGGGAGATAGTTGGACATGTCCACGACAAATGTATAAAATCTGCCATCAAGGTCTGATATCTAAGGCATTCATGTCATCGAGAGGTGTCTATTTTGAAGAGTGAAGCTGGTGTGACATACAGGTGCCTGAGGAATTTGTAGTGTATTAGGCAGTGGCAATTATTCATTGATACTCTGCACATTTGGGTGCAATATTCCATCCACATCTTATCTGTTATGTGGTGCCCCAGGTCCCTTTCCCAGTGCCCACGAAGCATAGCGTCATGTGTGGGTAGTAGGGTTAAGCATGCTCTATATTACCTGGGGACCATCCTAGCTCCCTCCATTTCTGTAATAAGCATCGTAAGCGGTGTGAAATCATTTGGTGCAAGCGGGTATGTAGTGATAAGGGCACGCAGCGTCCTCTGTAGTCTATGTAGTACAAAATGGTCCATAAGAGTTGCTGCAGAGAAACGCAAGTCACCTGTTCTGGAAAACATGTGTCCATCAGGAAACAGGTCTCCCATAGTGTGAAGGGAGAAGTCTGTAAGTATGCGCTTAACTAACTGTTCCCAGGCCAGCGGGAGCCATGGATTGTCGTCTAATGGCAAAGCGGGAGAATACAGTATCCCACCCGCCAACATATGGGCCAGTCTCCACTAGACCTAGCATGTGGTGGAGGGTGTCTATACATCTGTGAGTTCTGTGGCATGGCCCCTTGGAAGAAGTGTACGCAGAGTGGCAGATAGATTATCTCTCGTTCGAGCATGGTGTATTGCATGCACGCATCTAGGTGGTACCAATGATATGCAACGCCACACTGAGCCACCAAGCAGTACAGATGAAAATGAGAAAGCCCATAACCACCCCCTTTTGTAGGGAAGTGCAAGTACCTCCCATCCTACCCTCGGACGTCTGTCTACCCAAATCAGGCGGGTCAGTAATCTGCACAACTCTCTGAAAAAGGAATTAGTTAGGGAAATGGGAATATCTATAAAGAGATATAAGAATTTAGGGAGGACTACCATTCTGATAATGGCATTGCAACCTGCCAGGAAGAGCAGAAGTCTCACCCAGTGTTCTACTTGTTCTAGTTTATCCTTCACAGGCCCACAGTAGAGGTGCACAATTTGATCTTTATCATGATGGACTTGTATGCCCAAATTCTTAACTGCATCTGTGGCCCCTTTTAACCGGTACTAAGTAGCCACTTGAGTGGTAGTGGCAGCCAGAGGAAATAATTCTGTTTTGGACCAGTTAATTTGAATTCACGAAAATGCCCCAAAACTGATAATCTCCTGTAGTAGTGGTTCCAAGTTCCTATCTGGGTGGCAGAAAATAATAATATATCATCCTCATACAGTGATACTAATAGCGGTCTTGTGTGAAACTGCAGTCCTCTGTGGAGGTGATTCTTTTGCAGGTGCCGCACCAATGGGTCAATTGCTATTATAAAAAGCAAGGGGGAAAGAGGGCAACCCTGGTGTGTTCCCCTGTACACCGTGAAGGGAGGAGAGGGTGTGCCTTTCACCCTGATACATGCGACTGGGATTACATAAAATAGTTTGATCGGGCAGTAAAACCTAGGGGGAACCCCAGTTTGCGGCATGTGGCAAATAAAAAGGGACACTCTAAAGAATCAAATGCCTTTTCGGCATCTAGTCGTCTAGGAAGGCACCTGTAGACTGCGAATAAGGTACGTAAGTTAATGTTAGTACATCTGTGAGGGAGGAATCCAGATTGTACTGGGGAGATAATGCTGTCCAGCAACTGGGATAGGTGTATTGCTAATACGTTCGCCAGAATCTTATTATCCAAATTTAACAATGCTAATGAACGGTACAAAAATAACAGGGGTCTTTGTCAGGCTTAGGTAAAAGAGTGATGACTGCTTCTCGAATACTTGGAGGTAATGTACCTTTTGCAAGGGCCTTATAATATTCTTCTAAAAGTTGAGGGGCAAGAATCTATTTATAGGCCTTATAAAACTCACCAGTAAATCCATCCAATCCTGGTGCTTTGGAACTATTTAAAGTTTCTATGGCTATTCTTTTGTCTTCACATGTGAAGGGCTCACCTTGGAATCTTTGTTGTGCCTTTGTGACCCGCACCGTTGATACAACCTCAAGATAGTCAGTAAATTTTGAGGTATCATAATGAGATCAGCCACCATACAGCGTGGTAAAAAAGGAAAGAAATGTCGATTGTACCTCTTCAGTGCCTACCCTATGTGATCCATCGTCAGCGTAGAGCCCTGGGATATAGGTCCCAGCGTACGACGGTCACAACAAGCACACCATTGGCCGCCCAGGATGCTCACCCTCACCATAGCGGCTATATATATAAATTTCCCCAGAAAGATGACCTCCAGCTCTGCCAGCTCCCGAAACTTCTCTATCAAGGGCGCACGTGTCTTCAACTTGCACTTGCACATGCACCTACCAGGTCTAGTTCTTGGAGAGCAGTCTCCACTTTTTCCAGATCAGTGCATATGGACCTGAGTACACCAGTAAACTGTGTGAAGCATATGACCCTAGCATAGGCCTTGGAGCCTCCCAAAGGGAGGCATATGTGGAGACTGACCCCATATTTAATTCGAAGTGTTCCTTTATGGCCTTTTGTAGGCCAGCACAGAACAAAGCACCGTGAAGTGCCAGGGTGGGAAAGCATCAACCTCATTCCCGCATACCTGGGTGTAAAATATCACATGACATCACCGCCGCTGAATGATCAGCGAGCGTGCGTGGCAAATGATAGACAGAGGTCAGCCACGCTGCGGCCGATGGGTTTAGAAGCCGAAGTCAATTTGTGTCCATATATTACGTGGGTCTGAAAAATGTGTGAATGCGAGAGCTGATTGTGGTCGCACAAGCCAAGGGACTTGTAGTCGGTGGGCCTCACACATGTGCCTAAGGATGTGCAGTGCTTTAGGTTTCAATGTCAGGTTGTCTGACGTAGTGTCCGATAGGGGGTCCATTATCATGTTGAAGTCCCCACTCATAATTATGGTTTCCGCACCTGTGCAATCAAGTTTGAGCAATAGAGCTTGAAAAAAATCTGGGTCATCTTTGTTTGGGGCATAGATATTAGCTAATAGTACTTTATGACTACCCAACACACCCTTGACCAGTATATATCTACCCTTGGTGTCAGCGATAGTGGAGCTATGGTGAAAGGGAATTTTCTTATGGATTAGTATGCAGACCCCGCATGAATAATAACTGTAGCTGGAGAAAAAACGATAAGGTCCCTACTGGGATGCGAATGAATACGTAGAGCGTGGGGCTAGATGTGCCTCCTGAAGGAATGCTATCATGTCTCTGTGGCGAGTTAGATACTGTAGCACAAATTTACCCTTATGGGGGTTATTCAAGCCCCAGATATTCCAAAACATAAAATTTAGAGGCAATGTGAACCTAGATCCATTCATGTCAGCTGTCTTGGGGCCATCTAGATGGGGTGAGCAGGTCAAGCAGAGGTGTGTCACAGTGTGCCAATATACGAACAACGAACAATAAATCAGACAAAACTAAACATCCAGAACCCACCATCCCCCTTCCACACTCATAAAAAGGCTGGGTGAGATCCCTCAGAAACACCAAAAACATACACAATAAACCCCCAAAAATTAACATGGTCTCAGTCGGGGGCAGGGGGGACAACAAGCACAAAGAGTACAAAAGCATACCCTGGAACAACCTGATGCCCAAAGAAAGATTTTTAATATTATCAAACATCTAACCAATCCACTGACTGCTCCATACATCCCCAGCACCAAATACCCCTGCAAAAATTCTTCAAATTCTTTCGCAAAATAAAAATGATCAAGCTTTCTCTGGAAGTAACAACCAGAGGCCTAGCCATTGAACAGCTAGTGGGCAAATCTTCTGTACATCTACAATATGTTATGTTGTATTGATTTGTCTAATCACCCAAGAGGCTATCTAGGTGCTTGGAAAAGTGTGTAGTTTTGTGGTCCCCAAGGTGCTTATAAAAAGTACCAAGGGGGTCATTCCGACACTGGCGGTCCATGACCGCCAGGGCCGGGGACCATGGAAGCACCGCCAACAGGCTGGCGGTGCTTCCAGGGCCAAAGGGTAACCGGCGGTTTCCCGCCGGTTTCCCGCCGGTTTCCCGCCGGTTTTCCCCTGGCCCAGGGAATCCTCCATGGCGGCGCTGCTTGCAGCGCCGCCATGGGGATTCCGACCCCCTTCCCGCCAGCCTGTTTCTGGCGGTTTACACCGCCAGAACCAGGATGGCGGGAACGGGTGTCGTGGGGCCCCTGGAGGCCCCTGCACTGCCCATGCCACTGGCATGGGCAGTGCAGGGGCCCCCTAACAGGGCCCCATGAAGATTTTCACTGTCTGCTTTGCAGACAGTGAAAATCGCGACGGGTGCTACTGCACCCGTCGCACCCCTGCAACACCGCAGGCTGCATTCGGCGGGCGGCCTTTTGGCGGTCACCCGCCGGCCCAGCGGGTAAGCCAGAATGGCATCTGCGGTCTCCTGACCGCGGAGCGGCCATTTGGCGGTGACCGCATGGCAGGCGGCAGTCAGAATGACCGCCCAAGTCTTCAGCTTCTTGCAAAACTCAAGAATTGAGGAGGAGGTTCTGAAGTGTAAGGAGAGGCCATTCCATGTCTTGGGTGTGATGTGGGAGAATGAGCGAACACTAGTTTTGATTTTGCGAATGCTGGGAATGTGTGTGAGTGAGGCAGCACATAGGTGTGTGGTGAGTTGGTGAAGGTATGTGGCTATTGAAGGATTCTGGTCCTGTGTTGTGTTGGGCCTTGTATATGTACATGAAAAGTTTGCTTGGGCTGCACTTGTGATTGGGTAACCAGTAAAGCTTTCTGGGGTGTGGTGTGATGTGGGTGCAGCACAGATGTCAAGTGTGAGTCTTGCAGCGGTATTCAGGATGGTTCTGGAGTCTGTGTAGTAGTTGTTTGGATATTCCAGTGTAGAGAGTGTTGCCTCAGTCCAGCCTGCTGGTGATGACTGCTTGTATGAAGGTCCACCTGGTGTTCTGTGGCAACCATTTGAAGATTTTTCAAAGCATGCATAGGAGGGGGAAGCAAGAGGTGCACATTGTGTTGGCTTGTGCTGTTATTTTGAGCTTGTCACGTAGGATGATCCATATATTTTGTGCGTGGTCTGTGGGTGTTGGTCCTAGCTCTGATGGGTGGAGTCCCATGGGGAGGTCTTGTTGCCAAAGACTAGTACTTCCTTATTTTCAGAATTGAGCTACAGGCAGTTGGTTTGCATCCAGTCTGATACCATGGTAATGCAGTTGGTTCTGGTGATGGTTGTTTTGTCTGTCAGGTAGAGGATAAGTTGGGTGTCATCATCTTTGGAGAGGAGGGTGATGTCTCATGATCGGATGATGTTGCTGAGCGGTGTTCTGTATATGTTGAAAAGGGTGGGGAAGAGGGACAAACCCAGTGGTACTCTGCTTATCAATATCTTGGTCTCTGATGTGAAGGGTAGCAGTCAGACCCTTTGGATTCTTTCTGTGAGGAAGGAACAGATACATGTAAGAGAGGATCCCTCACCTACCGACCACCGAACCATGACCTACCTTCACCAACCTCATAACGAACTTTGTTGCTCTGCTCACCATCCACTTCAGAGCCTACATTCTCCTCTGTGAACTTCATGGAAATTTCTAATGAGGGTGTTATGGGAGATAGTAACTGGGCCTGGGAGGAGTTCACAGAGTCCAACTCTGCCGAATTCCATGGAGTTGAATAAAATCTCTGTGGAATTTGGCGGATGCGGAGTTCCGTGAACCTGGATTCCTGAATGTGCCCGATCTCTGAAGCGCTAAGCAGGGTCGGGCCTGGATAACCAGGCCCGACCCTGTTTAGCGCTTTTGCGATCAGGCAAATTCAGGAGGGCCATAGGCAGCAAAAGCTGTCAAGCCTGTTGTGCACCTGCCTGTCCCGGGTGCACTGCATAAAGGACAGGCCGGTGCACAAAAGGCCTGAAACGGCATCTTTCACTGCCTATGGCCCTGGCCTGAGTTCAGGCCAGAACTGTAGGTATTGAAAGCTGCAGTTTCAGTCCCCGTTTATGCACCAGTGTGCACAAACAACAAAAAAACTGAGACAAGGACTCACCTGGTCCTTCCAGGGGGTCTTCCTCTCCCCGTCTCTCCTCCCTCTAGTCTCTGCTCTCAGTCTCCGGTGTGCACTGCAGCTCGGTTATGGGCTGCACAGTGCAAGCCCAGACTACCTCAACTGGGGGAGGGAGGGTCTCAACCCAGACTGCAGCACACACCGGATGAGCTCCGCTCCACTGGCAGGGCTAACTGAGTTTTTGACTAACTCCCAAAACTCCATTAGCTCTGCCAGCAGAGAGGAACTGCCCGCACACCCCTAATAGTAACAAGGGTCATTGTTTCTCTTCAGTCCAGGGTGATTCAAATGTCATTGGTGGCTCTGATGAGTGCTGTTTCGGTGCTGTGGTTCTTTCTGAACCTCAGTCAATTTGCCTAGATAGAGAAGCAGGGAGATGGGTCAAAAGTTGCTCAGTTGACTCGAGTCGGCTGTGGACTTCTTGAAGAGGGCATTGATCTCTGTAAGTTTTCATTCATCTGGGAAGTGGAGGACGTGATGGAGTTGTTGACGATGTGGGTTGGGTGGTGCTGATTGGTAGTAGGTTGTAGATGTGGTGGAGGCATGGGTCCGTTAGAGCCCCTGAGTGGATGGTCCTCATCTCTGCCCCTGTGTCGTTTTCTGGTGAGGGCTGTCCATTCGGTCAGGTGGGCATCTCTGTTGATGGTGGGTAGAGGTGAAATCCGTAACAATAAAAAAAGATCTCCTTGCAGCTGGGTGGAGCTTCCCTCAAAGTGGTCCATTAATCCTTTTTTATGTTTGGTGTCCCCTATTTGCAGGTGATGGCGTCTGGGTGCAGCCTTGTAGATAGTTCTGTAGATGGTGCTGTGACTGGCTCTCCATTTCCTCTCTAGCTGTTTACAGTGTTGTTTGGTGACTCAGAGGTGTTCTGTGTACCAGCTGGCCTGCTTGTCTGATCTACTATGCTTGTTAAGTTTGATGGTTGCGAGGAAGTCTGCGCAGTTCTTGATCTACTTGTTGGAATTGTTGATGTCCTTGTTGAGGGTTTATGTGGGGCTAGGTTGATCCCTGCCCTGTGCCAGTCTGCTTCTGTGATTTTGCCCCAGCTGCAGCTTGGAATGCTGAACTTAGTAGGAGTGTGGTGTTGCAGTGGTTTAGAAGTGAATGATAGAATGGTTGGTTCATATGAGTGGTGTGGTGGAGTTGTATTTGATGCTATCGCTAGTGGTGAAGCTGGGGTCCAGGGTGTGTCCTGCAGTTTGTAATGGTTGTGGGACGCACTAGGTGAATCCAGTGTTGCTCAAGCTTTTGAGGAGTGCTGTTTTTGGTCTTCCATGTGAAAGTTGAGATCACCAAGGAGAATGTAGGCTCTGGAGTCGATAGTGAGCAAAGGGACAAAGTTAGTTATGAGGTTGGGGAAGGTAAGACATGGTTCGGGTGATCAGTATGTGAGGGTTCCATTACTGAGATTTGCAGCTTGAAGTACAGATGCTCAATTATAGGTATACAACAGGCATCCTTCAAAGAAGTAACTCAAGCTGATATGTTTACCCTATCACCAGCCGCAAGCCATTTAACAATGTTACCACCTCCATTCAGGCTAAAATAGTCAAAGACATAAGCCTCCCTCTCCCACCATCTGATTAATTTAATCTATGTTTCTCAGTCATAAGGAGTAGACCCCCCCTCAAACTAGGGCAGATCATCGTTCTTGTCAAAATGATTAACATATTAAAGACCTAAGCAACTTCTAACCCATCACTAGACTTGCCTTTCTGGCTACAGTCCTGGAAAGCTGCATTGCTAAGCATGCAAGTGATTTCATAAAAGAAACCAGCCTAATTGATGACCACCAATCAGACTTTAAAATCACCTGCAGCATTGAATCTGCAATATTTTATATATGATGCCTTCTCCATTTTAGATAAAGGCAAATACTAACTTCTCGCTCTTCTGGCCCTTTCAGCTGAAGGCTGGACAGGGGCCAGGTGGACGGTAAATGACAGTGCCGCAGAAGGTTGACTTGGGTCTGGCGTGTATCTGGAATTGGAGGTGCTCCATGACGGGTGAGTGTTCTTCTGCTTTGGTTGTCAAGCAGAGG
Source organism: Pleurodeles waltl (assembly GCF_031143425.1). Taxonomy (NCBI): domain Eukaryota; kingdom Metazoa; phylum Chordata; class Amphibia; order Caudata; family Salamandridae; genus Pleurodeles; species Pleurodeles waltl. The sequence continues at coordinate 286,086,510 of NC_090445.1, read as the reverse complement.
GAGGATTTGTGTACGATGGCCAGGCTGCCACTTGGGCGAGAAGGCTGACCTTTGTGGAGCAGTTTGTAGTCGCTGGGGATGGCAATGGCGATGTACGGTGCAGATGCTGGGTTTGTCCAAGTTTCAGTGAGGAAGGCTGTGTCTGGGCTGGTGGAGTCCAGTAGGTCCCAGAGTTCTATGGCGTGTTTGTGGAGGGAGTGAATGTTGAGGAGGATGCAGCTGAGACACTCTGGGTTGGTGTTCAATGGTTCTGTGGTGGGGGGCCTGGTGTTTGGTGTAGGTTGAGGGTGCGGTGGCAGTGCAGGCAGGAGAACAGTCCGTGGGTGTCTGGGTGAGGCGAGATGGCGGGCAGTGGAAAGTCCTGCGTTCAGCGGGTGGACGGTCTTCGCGTTGTAGCGATGGAAGGTCGGAGTGCCAAGGATCGTGGCGCTGTGTGTGGTCCAGGCATGGATGGGCACAGACGTGCTTGCCTTTGGCACACCAGCGCCAAGGCCTCGCAGTGGGCACCATTAAGAAATGGAGGGAGATGGGAAGTCCGGTCAGCTGGGAGGGTGAGTAAGCGCTTCTCGGGGGGAGGCCAGGGGCGGCAGCGGCAAAGGATACGCGGGGAGAGTGAAAGCACAGAGAAAGAGACAAGAAAGAAAGAAAAGCAAAATGAAATAAAAATGACAGAAAAATAAGCAGAAGTAAAAAGCAAAAGTAAAGAGACAGCAAGATACTTAAATGCACATGGCTACTAGGCCACCAGGGATGAGTCGCAGGTGGAAGCCTGTGGGTGGAGGTGGGCCTCGAACTGGGAGTCAGGAAGACTCTCAGTTCGCTTGCAGCAGAGGCAGCAGCAAACAGGTGGAGCTGCACAGACGAGGGGAAACAGACGCTGACCAGGAGGTTAGAGGAGTCGCCCTCTCAGTGCGCAGCGACGGGCATTAAGAAAGAGAGGAAGGTGGGGGCCCGGTCAGCTGGGAGGTGGGAGGGTGGGAAAGGGCTTTGCAGAGAGGGGGGCGGGGCAGCAGGGCCAGCAGCATCTTGGAAAATGCAGATAGAGTGAAAGGAGAGAGAAAGAGACAAAAAAAGCAGGAAAAGCAAAGTGAAATAAAAATGACAGAAAAATAAGCAGAAATAAAAAGCAGAAGAGAGACCGCAAGATACTTACATGAAGATGGCCACTAGGCCACCAGAGGTGAGCAGAGGAGGGAGCCTGCGGGTGGAGGTGGGCCTCAAACTGAGAATCAGGCAGGCTCTGTTTGCTTGCAGCAGAGGCAGCAGCAGCAGCAAACAGGTAGACCTGCACAGAGGAGGGCGAACAGACGCTGACCAGGAGGTCAGAGGAGTTGCCCTCTCAGTGAGGCCGTGGCAGCAGCGGTGTGGGAAATGTTGGGACAGTGAAAGGAGAGAGAAAGAGACAAGAAAGAAAGAAAAGCAATATGAAATAAAAGTCAAAGAAAATTAAGCAGAAGTAAAGAGAGACAGCAAGATACTGACATGCAGATGACCACTAGGCCACAAGAGATGAGGCGCATGCGGGAGCCTGCGGTGGAAGTAGTCCTCAACCTGAGAGTCAGGCAGGATCTCAGTTCACTTGCAGCAGAGGCAGCAGCAAACAGGTGGAGCTGCACAGAGGGGGTGGGGGGCTGCAGGGGCAGCAGTGGCACAGGAAATGCAGGGAAAGTGAAAGGAGAGAGAAAGAGACAAGAAAGAAAGAAAAGCAAAATGACAGGAAAAATAAGCAGAAGTAAAGAAACACAGTAAGATATTTACATGCAGATGTCCACTAGGCCACCAACGATGAGGCGCAGGCGGGAGCCTGCGGGTGGAGGTGAGCCTCGATCTGAGAGTCAGACAGGCTCTGAGTTTGCTCTCAGCAGAGGCAGCAGCAGCAGCAAGCAGGTGGAGCTGCACAGAGGAGGGCGAACAGATTCTGACCAGGAATTCCTAGACGTAAAGCTAAAATATCTTGGGCAACTATTTATGTCGCATTTGACAATTACAATGTCACTCTTCATAAAAGAGTAAAAAAGATTCTATGTCATGAGGGAAGGCGAGGATTATGCTTTCTTCCTTTGCTTTACTGACAATAGCAGCCATGTAAAAACCATTAACATGTAAACTACAAATGCCATGAACATTAGGGTTAAAGTTGATCAAAAGGCAGCCAATCAGAATGTCCCAAGTCCATTATAGGTCCTTGTCAGCACTCTCTCTTTCTTTCTTCGCTGCTCCTCGCATCAACCAGTTAAGTGCCAGGCCCTTTGGCTTTTATTGTTGTGATTGTGCTTAACAAACCTTTTCCTTCACAGGACTCTTAATACACCCCCCTTGAAGCGTGTTCGCCTCTACACGGTGGGCTCGTCTCACTGAGACATGTTGAGGCTGTGCGGTGCAGGCCTCCAAGCGTTGGGGCACCTGCAAGTCTCCTGGAGGCTCTATCCATCGCTCTTGCTGCTGCCTATACAAGCGCATTCCTGAACGGTTAGCGCTCAGAGAGATGCCCGCAGCCAGCCTCTGCCTCTCGCCCCTTCGGCCTGGAGTAGAACGCCTCTTGGTTGGTCTGCTACTATTAATCATACTTTGCGTGAGTGCAGTACGCCCTGATTGGGGTCCTCAGGTGATTCCGCTCCACACCCGAGGTTTTTGTCTGTATTGGAGGCCTCTAACCTCATGCTCTGGTGCAAAATAGCATTTTTCATGAGGTGGACATTACCCAGGCCTCACTGTAATACTCTGGTTTGGCAGGCCTGCCTGCCTACTGGTACATTTGCTGAGTCCTGTGAAATAAGGGCAGCTGTTCCCCCAGTAAAACTGGTGCATGCATGCCCTCCTAATGTGTGGCTTTCCCCTCCATATTGGTCCCTTATACTGTAGGAAATTCACAACTCCTGTTCAGAGGAGGAAGCACATACATCCCCATTGATGAGAACTTTTGTGACATTATGGATGCCTCTATTCACAAGGCTGTCTCGGAGGCCATGGCACCAATGGAATGCAAGATTATGTACATAGAAGCACAGTGCCTAAAACCCTTCAACCGAGGGCAGACCCTAAGGGGTTTCCCCCCCTTCTGCCTTCTCGCTTACTCAAGACTTCTTTTTCCTCAAGGAAGCACACAGGCCTTAACTTAGGTGCCTTTGACTGCCACAAATGTGCTTTCCTCAACCATACCGCCCTAGATCAGGTGGGTACCCGCAACTCCCCCCAAACTCCCTGATCAAAGTCTGCCTCAATAACACCCCACACCCCCAATCTCACCAGATGCTGATGACTCCCCAGCCTCGGATGGAGACCTGGGGCCTGATAGGCCCTGGCGTCCACACTCAGTTCCCATTCTATCTGACAGTGACAATCTTCACTGATTCCTGAGTCTGACATGCTTGACCCTGACCAACTCCTCCATCCCAGCTCCTCTGACTGGGTCCCTGCAAACAAAGTGGTCACTTACGTGGCAGAGATACTGTGAAAGTCTCCTGATAAGGAGATTTGTAACCGCCTTAGAGCGAAATGCCACCACACATCTTTAGTGGACCCCAACATTGGCCAGTGTATGGCAACCTTCCTCGCCAAATATATTAGAGACCATAAAAAAGGCATTGAGCAATCCTGATGGTCCTGCCAGGACAAGCTTCTGGATATGGCTAGCTCACTAACCAAAATCCTAGTCATGGCGGAGAATGCCAAGCTCTACGGTTCACTAATATCCCAAGAAACCCTTTCATGATGGATGCAAAGGGCTATACTTTTCCTTGGTAATGCCAACTGCGCCATTTCCACATAACTAAGAAGTTCATTGCATAAAACAATTGATCCCAAACTAGCGGATCTGGTCACCTCCAAGGCGGGCCCAGTGGCGCAGGGAGGCCTCTTTGGCATGCCCTTTATTAATGAGCTTAGCAAGTCTGTTGCCACATTCAGCTCCTTGGACAAAGCTCAGTCCTTGATTAGGAAGATTTTTACCCCTCGGTTTTCACCAGGGCCAGCGTGGTAGGGGGTGTTTGGCTAGTCGTGGGCAGCAAAAAGCCACTACCCGAGGCTCAGCCTCCAGACTTGGACAATATCAAGATCACTTCAGGTATGGGGCTTCTAACCCACCTGTGGATGGCCTAAACATCGGGTTCCAGAGGAGGGTCTTGTGGTCGATACATGCAAGGAGTCTCTCAAAGTGAGTGTGATCCCTGTTTTCAACATAAGACTGGGGAGCAGACTGGCACTGATCAAAACTGGAGATCCCATTTCAGATGCTTGGATCTTGCATACAGTTTGAGGGTTCCGGATAGAATTCTACAGCTGCCCGGTCCATTCCAGAGCTCCTCTTCTGCTTCGCTTCTCCAAAGAGGAATCCTCATTGGTAGACACAGAGGTGCAGAAGCTACTGTCCAAAGGGGCCATTGTCAGGGCGTGGCCAAGCCACCGACCGAAATGGACGCACGGCTCTGAAGCTCCTGAGGAGGCCCCTTAATACAGACAGGAGAGGACACCCAGGACGTGTGGCAGACAGATGGGGACCACGGTGCTGTGAGGAGCGGGGGGATCACGGGAGGGAAGGCTGTGGTTGTAAGTTCGTGGGGCACAGGTGCAGCTGATATTGCAACCCACGCTCGTTGGCCTACGCTCCTCGGAGGCCCCAAGGCGACAGGGGCCTCAGGTGAGCCTGAGGAAGTGGGCCGCCAGGCGTTGTGGTACCACCGGGGATAGCCGATTGCGGGCCCCTCCCCCCCAAAGACTACAGCAGCGCCTGGTGATGAGATGTGGGCTCCCCTGGATCCATGCTGTAAGGGTAATTTTGGCATTGCGGCCCAGTGTGGCCCTTTTTGCTACCCCGATTCCGCCCAAAGGGGCGGATGGCGGTATGTCCGGCTACTGAGGGACGCAGGCCTGAGTGCTTTGGCTAGGTGCCCCCCCTCCTGATATTCTACTGGACCTCCGAGGGGGTCGCACTCCGGGCTGCACAAGGGACCTGCATTGGATCTTGGTTGCCGGGCGGTGTGCCCATCAGCGGGTGTCTTGGTTGGGATCCCACATACCCAGGCAGCCCGTGTAGGGCGCTCCTTCGGCACTGTGCTGTGGAACAGCCCCCGTCTGAGTGGGTGATAAGAGTTGCTCGCCTGGTGGCCTGGTTGAGACTTGCTGTGCGTGAGGCCGCTGTCTGGATCACCCTTCACAGTGTGTGAGGCCTTACCCGGCAATACATGGTGCACTGCGGGACCGGAGGGGGCTGAAGGGTGGCCCCAAGCGGCCAAGGTGATCCCAAACAACGGAAACTCCCTTTTGAGAAGAGGCAGCAGGAAGAAATAGCCACTGCTCCAGAGAGGGATATGGTTGACGTCCAGAGTGGTCAGATGTGCAACTGGGTTTAATGCCGGTGATAATAGATTTGACTCACTGACCGCCAGGCTTGACAGCATGGGCAGTAGGTTGGATAAACAACAGCTGCATCTCGAGGGAGCAGAGGGTAGAATCTCAGCTATTGAGGATGATGCAGCGATGCAACGAAAACGCCTTGAGAAGGCAGAGGAGAGGTTAAAAACTGTGGCTACAAAAAATGAAGATTTGGAGGCCGGAGGGCATTGTAACAACTTGCACATAGCCGGAATTGCGGAATCCGCTAATACTGGCTGGCTTCACTTGTTTGTAGAGAAACTGCTGGTGGAACTACTGGGGCACCTCGACCTTCGTGGTGGAAAGGGCACATCGCACATTGGGCGCCTGCCCGCTTGATAATTGCTTGTCTATTGAATTATCAAGACCGGGATACCGCACTCCGACTCACCAGAGAGAAAGGCCCTCTGTAGTGTCAGGGAACGGTTGTGTCCCTCTACCCTGATTTTACGCCTGCAGTGCAAGACACCAGTGGAAATCCTCTGAAGTTAAGGCCATGCTCCGATCTACTGGTGTTCATTATGGCATGATATATCCAACCAGGTTGAGATTAGATGTTAACAGCAAACTACGATACTTTGACAATCCTAGTGATGCCATGCTGTTCTGCAAGCAACATCCTAGGTTGAATGGATTGCCCAGCGGTTCCCTGCGTGGGCATAACAATCTGGATGCCGGGCCTACTTCAAGCATGGAGCTGTTCCCACATGAGTAGATGAGACAGACTGGGCTACGCCCCCACCATGTTGGACTACACAATATATCTCCATCTACAGTAAATGATAATCACTGTTTCGGCGCTCTATTGCCTTTGACTCATCTTTTCTCAATTTTAATAGTTGGGTTGTCCTCTCCTACATTACACTGTCAAACTTATTAGCATCCTGGGAGGGCTGTGTGGCTGCGTTGTAATGCTGTCATGATTCTTACTCTTCGATTGTAGGCAAGCTAACAGCCATGATTTGATTCTGGTGCATTCCAGTGGTAGTGTACATTGCAGGACAGTCGCAGTGAGAGTTGGCTATGTTAGAGGCTCCTTTTGACATGGTCATGTTCATGGGCTAATGTTCATTACAATGTTGATCGTGTCCTTTCCCTGTTCGACTGCAGCAATGGGTTGCATTTGCCAAGGCTTTTTGAACTTTGTAGTAATCCTCGTGTCCTTTCTCAGTTTCCATAGTAGCTTCCACAGCAGTCTATGAGGCTATATAAGCAGCCCTCCCCCCACATGCAGGTTATTCGAGGCAGCAGTCTGGTGTTGTCTCTGTTTGTGCTTGTTTTCCTGGAGCTACTCTTCTACTCTTCTTTTCCAGTGCCTAGAGAGCCAGTGTGTCATTGCGTGTTGAAAAAGCAGAATTCCCCGAATGTTTTCAGTCAGGTAGGGGATCGACGGTTACTTATAGAATTGAAAGTACAGCAATCCAGCAGCAAGTTCAAGTGTTTCAGGTTTGGTTTTTGAGCTTCGATGGCAGGGCGAACTGCCCCGTGAACTTTTGTCAAGTGTTAAACCAGTGAAATCAATGTCATAATGAACAATATTGATATACCCATGATTGTCAGAATTTCATGATGTTCTCATAAAGCAAGAAATGAAATCAAAAGTGAACTTTTGCCAAGTGTTAAACCAGTGAAATCAATGTCGTAACAAACAATATTTATTTACAGATGATTGTCATACTTTTAATGATGTTTATCTAAAACAGGAAACAAAACTGAAAGTGAACTTTTGTCAAGAGTTAAAACATGAAGGCAACGTCTTAATGAACAATAATTATATACCAATGATCGTTATAACGTTCATGTTATTCACATAAATCCAGAAGTGAAACCGAAAGTGTATGGGAAAGTAAAAATAATCCAAAGTATGAGAGGGAAGTAAATGTAACGAATTCTAATAATTTGATAAAGATTTGAGAGTATTTAACGCAGCATTCAAGGTAAAACAAATTTTAAGAGCTTACAAGTATTATAAAGTGTATTCTAATCAACCTTAAGACAAAAGAAGGTCATAGCATTCGCAGGTATAAGTGACTAAGGGCCAGATGTAACAAATCGGCAATTTGCGACTTGCAAATTGCGAGTCCCTGCGACTCGCAATTTGCAAGTCGCAAATTGCTATGCAGTACGGTGTCTCAGACACCGACTGCGACTCGCTATGGGGTCGCAATGACCCACCTCATGAATATTCATGAGGTGGGTCGCAAATTGCGGCCCCATAGCGAGTACAGGCACTCGCTAACATGGAGGCCTGCTGACGTCAGCAGACCTCCATGTTCGTGACCTGCTTTTAAATAAAGCAGTTTTTTTTTTTTTAAGTGTAGCCCGTTTTCCTTACAGGAAAACGAGCTGCACTTAAAAAAAACTGAAACCTTTTGTTTCGGTATTTTTTCAGGGCAGGGAGTGGTCCCTTGGACCACTCCCTGCCCTGAAAAAATATTTTTGGGTCCAGTCACAAACTGGAAGGGGTCCCATGGGGACCCCTTCCAATTTGCGAGTGGGTTACCATCCACTTGAAGTGTATGGTAACTGCGATGCCATTTGCGACCGGGTACGCGGTCGCAAATGGTATTGCATCCCACTGCGACTCGCAAATAGGAAGGGAACACCCCTTCCTATTTGCGAGTCGGAAATGCATATTGCGAGTCGGTAACGACTCGCAATATGCATTTCTGCATGGCAAACCCACGTTTGCGACTCGCAAACAGCGATTTTCGCCGTTTGCGAGTCGCAAATGGTTTGCTACATCTGGCCCCAGGTTTTTGAATCTTGATATATTTACTGAGAGAGAAAAGACAGGATTTTAATTATTATATTCTGCTTTCAGGTCTCCCTCCCCGCAGTACCCTCCCTAAATCTTTTACCCTCGTCTGGCCATTCTGATACTCTGTATAAATATAATCAGAGTCAGAGCTGCCGGAAGGTGGGTCTCTTGAGCGTACTGTTCCGGCGAACCAATCAAACGAACCTTGACACATGCTCCCTTAGTTAATACCAAGATGTTTGCTCTTCTGTTGTCATGTCTTCTGTTTAGGGTTTTGTGGGTTTCACATAATTTATAGGCCGGATGTGGGAGATGGGTGATCTGTTTCATGCATATGGGTTGTGTGCTGTAATGTTCTGTTATGCATTGCAGTTTATCTTCATACTTACTTCTTGTACAGATGGCTACACATGACCCGCACGCAGGGTTTCCCGCCCCCATGACTACAAAAACCTTGGGCTTTATATTCCTATCCTGAAACATACGTGGCCTAAATAATCCCTGTAAAGGTAAAATGGTGTTGTAGCACCTCCGTAGGCATGGCTTGCAGATTGCTTTCCTGCAAGAGACCCAGCTCCCCTCTGGCACAACACCCTTATTTGCAGCCACGTGGAGCCCGCACTGATACTTAGGCCTTAGGCCCCCAGCACCCTGGGGTTTGCATTTCCAAAAATTGCGAATTCTAGTTAGGCCTACAGGCCCATAGGTGTCAAAGGGGCCGGTATCGCAATTTGCGAATATGATACATACCATTTTGCGACTCAGAAATAGTGATTTCTTAAAAATCGCTATTACCGAATCGCAAAAGGTTTTTTTGATACATCTGGCCCCGAATCCTTTGGCCCAGGCTATGGATGCCTTCCAGCCCCCATTCTCGATGATAATGCGAATGCCAATCCAAGCACACTGCAATGGGAGGAAGTGGTGGTGAGTACCCCCTTTGGAGATCTCAAGTGTGGTTTCTAGTTCTGATGGAACTTTCCTGGGATTCTCCAATCTGTCTACCCCTGTTTCCAACTCTCCTTGGGATCCCTCCAGGAATCCACACAATCTAGTCATGGAAGGTTCACTGAGTCTCATGGCATGGAGGATTACAGAGGAAGTTGGCATGTTCTGGCCTGTTCCCACCAGGCGGCAGACTTTCTCTCCAAGGCATGGGCAGGTAGCACAATTAAAAGATATTGATCAGCTTGGTACAGATGGATGGGTTGGAATCATCAATAAAACATGGATCCTGTGGGGACCTCCACTGTCCAGATTTAAACTTCCTTGTCTCCCTGACTTCAGGGAGTATGACTTACAGAACTATTAACACTTTTTGTTGGGCAATTTCGCAGAACATCCTATGATAGATGGAAATCCGGTGAGAGAACACCAACTAACTCGAAAACTCCTGCGGGGAGTTCGACTTTCAACTTCCCCTGCAACTTGTTTTTTTTGGCCCTTTGGGACATGAATGCGCTTCTGAACCTTTTTTTTCTCATGGAAAAGTAACAGACACCTTTCTCACGAGCAGTTGTCAGTTAAGCTGGCTTCGCTCTTGTAGAAGAGTCTCCAACGTTAGGGCATTAGATGTCATCGGACATGTTTTTACTCCAGAAGGGGTGATTTTCCACATTTCAACAAAAACTGATTCCAAAATAATCTTCTACCCAGCTTTTCTGGATTTCCCGAAAATAGGCATAGTGCGATGCCTTAAATCCTACAAATCTATGACTGACTCAGTGCTCCAGAGGAAAGGAAACTTCTTATTGCTCTTACACAGAGCCTCACAAGGCAGTCTCTTCACCTACTATTACCAGATGGGTTAAGTGGGCCATGAAGAAAGCTGCCATTGATACTCAAGTATTCTGGGCCCAACAACCAGAGGGGCTATGGTCTCTAAGGCTCGATTAGAAGATATCATGAATGCAGTGGATTGATCATCAGACTCTGGGGGTCATTCTGACCCTGGCGGTCATGGACCGCCAGGGCCAACGACTGCGGAAGCACCGCCAACAGGCTGGCGGTGCTTCCGGGGGCATTCTGACCGTGGCGGTAAAGCCGCGGTCAGAAAAGGGAAGCCGGCGGTTTCCCGCCGGCTTCCCGCTGCCCCAGGGAATCCTCCACGGCGGCGCTGCAAGCAGCGCCGCCATGGGGATTCCGACCCCCTTCTCGCCATCCTGTTTCTGGCGGTTTTCACCGCCAGAAACAGGATGGCGGGAACAGGTGTCGTGGGGCCCCTGGGGGCCCCTGCAGTGCCCATGCCGCTGGCATGGGCACTGCAGGGCCCCCCTAACAGGGCCCCATTGAGATTTTCAGTGTCTGCTTGGCAGACACTGAAAATCGCGATGGGTGCAACTGCACCCGTCGCACACCAGCAACTCCGCCAGCTCCATTCGGAGCCGGCATCCTCGTTGCTGGTGCTTTCCCGCTGGGCGGGCGGGCGGCCTTTTGGCGGTCGTCCGCCAGCCCACCGGGAAAGTCAGAATGACCGCCGCGGTCTTTTGACCGCGGTACGGTCTTCTGGCGGTTCCCGCCAGGCCGGCGGCTTCCGCCATCGGCGGGGGTCAGAATGACCCCCTCTGTCTTTAAGAGTTTTTACTACAAACTGCTCCATTCAATGGCATCCATAGTGGTGGAGGAGCTTTCAATCAATCAAGCAGGAATTTGTAAAGCGCACTACTCACCCGTGAGTGTCTCAAGGCGCTGAGGAGAGGGGAGAAGTAGTGTGGGGTTGCTGCTACTGCTCGAACAGCCAGGTCTTGAGAGGTTTCCTGAAGGTAAGGAGGTCTTTGGTCTGGCGCACGTGGATTGGAAGAGTGTTCCACATTTTGGTGGCGAGGTGCGAGAATGATCTACCGCCAGTTGTAGTTCTGCGGACACCTGGAACGGTTGTGAGGGCATGGTCGGCGGAGTGGAGATGCCGGGTCTTTGGTGTAGAAGGAGAGCCGTTTGTTGAGGTATTCTAGTCCGGTGTTGTGCAGTGCTTTGTGAGCGTGGCTGAGAAGTTTGAAGGTGATTTTTTTTTTGACTGGGCGCCAGTTCAGGTTTCTCAGGTGGTCTGTGATGTGGCAGTGGTGGGGGATGTCCAGGATGAGGTGTGAGGAGGCGTTCTGGATGCGTTGCAGATTGTTCTGGAGTTTGGCAGTGGTTCCTGCATAGAGGGCATTGCCATAGTCCAGTTTGCTGCTTACAAGGGCTTGGGTGACTGTTCTTCTGGTTTCAGTGGGTATCTATTGGTAGATCTTTTGGATCATGCCGAGGGTGTTGAAGCAGGAAGAGGAGATGGCGTTGACTTTCTGGGTCATGGATAATAAAGAGTCCAAGATGAATCCTAGGTTGCGTGCATGGTCGGTGGAAGTCGGAGCAGCTCCAAGAGTGGCAGGCCACCAGGAGTCATCCCACGCGGAGGGGATGGAGCCGAAGATGAGGACTTCCGTCTTGTCGGAATTGTGTTTGAGGCAGCTGCTCTTCATCCATTCGGCGATAACCATCATTCCTTCGTGGAGGTAGGTCTTGGTGGACTGCTTGGTAAGGGCGAGGATCAGCTGGGTGTCATCGGCGTATGAGATGATGTTGAGGTTGTGGGATCAGGCGCTATTAGCTAGCGGGGCTATGTAGACGTTGAAGAGGGTCGGGCTGAAGGATGAACCCTCGGGTACACCGCAGATGATTTTGGTGGTCTCTGAGCAGAGTGGGGGTAGGTGGACTCTCTGGGTTCTACAGGTGAGATAGGAGGTGACTCAGTCCAGGGCTCTGTCGCAGATTCCTGCGTTGCTGAGGCGTGAGCGAAGGGTGTGGTGGCAGACGGTGTCGAACGTGGCTGAGAGATCCAAGAGGATGAGGGCCGCAGTTTTGCCGTTGTCCAGTATGGTTCTGATGTCATCGGTGACGGCGATTAGGCCAGTTTCGATACTGTGGATGCTGCGGAATCCAGATTGGGAAAGGTCCAGGGTGCAGTTGTCCTCAAGGAAGTGGGTTAGTTGTCTGTTGACAGCCTTCTCAATGACTTTTGCAGGGAGGGGGAGCAGGGAGATAGGCTGTAAGTTCTTGAGGTCCTTTGGGTCCGCCTTGGGTTTTTTGAGGAGGGCGTTGATCTCGGCATGTTTCCAGCTCTCCACAAAGGTGGCGGACACGAAGGAGCTGTTGATGATCTTCCGTATTTGGGGTGCGATGACGGAGCATGCTTTGTTGAGGATGTGGTGAGGGCAGGGGTCAGATGGAGAGCCGGAGTGGATAATGTTCCTGATTTCGATGGTGTCGTCATTGAAGGGGGTCCAGAAGAACAGGAGGTTGGTTGGAGGTGAATCTATGGCTTTGAACTAGCATAATCCTCGCCTTCGGTCCGGACATAGAATATAAAGTTCCTAGCTGTTGTAAAGAAAGTTTCAGTTCTATTAAGGACAAGGAGACGAGGATTATTCCTCATGGGGACGTGGATCGACTATGCCCCCTGATGGGAAGATGAAACATACAACATGTAAGTAACCTTATGATTGAATTTTCCCATGGCAGTGGCGTTTGCCCTTTCTGGTTATCTCTGTGATGACTTTGCCATTGGTTTTCCAGTTTGCATGTTTACTAAGTTTATTGGCGATAGTTCATTTATACTGTTTCCCCCTTTTCACAGGAAATGATTTGGGCAAGCAGGAATAGCAGTTAATGTCTGGCTGCTCGTCGCTTGAAGAAAGAGGAAAGGACAGTGCTGACAAGGACCTATAATGCACTTGGGACATTCTGGTTGGCTGACTTTTGATTAACTTTATCCCTAATGTTCATGGGATTTGTAGTTTACATGTTGATTGTTTTTACATAGCTGATCTTGACAACAAAGCGAAGAAAGAAAGCATAATCCTGGTCTCTGTGTCCTTAAAAGAATTAAAACTTTCCATAACGAAAGCTAGGAAATGTTATATTCAAGTGGACAATTACAGTACAAGGTGTAAATTCCTTCCAGCACCTACCCCACCTGGCAACATCCTGTAATGACCATCCTTGAACCAACTCTCTCAAACCTAATGAACATCTTCATCTAACTCAAAGCCAATCTTGTACAAAGACAATGCCTTCTTTGAAGCCCTCAATGGAGGAGCTCATTCACCATTGTTCATTATCATCATTACCTCTATGACCTACGGCATTCCCCCAATACTGTTTGGATTCTCTCAGTCCTACAAAAACCCACCCAAGGTCTGAATGATCTTGCTAACTATTGACCCACCACACATCTAGCCTAACTCAACAAGATCACTGAGAAAGTAGTCTGCACCCAACTCCAAGAAAACATCAAAGCCACCAGTCAACTCCTCCATGACTACCAATCAGGCATTATAATACACTGCCACCATTCAACTATGTATGACACCTTCCTCATGACAGACAAGGATGACCCCTGTCTCTTGATACTTTTGGGCCGCTGAGATGCTTTATGATACCATTGACAATTTCACCCTCATTCACAGCCTCATGTTTTCAAAGGAATGTGCTACCAGCGCCCTCCATTTGTTCTCCTCCTACTTATGTATATAACATGAGCTTGACCACATAGGGACCTCAAGATCACAGAAGCTGCATCACACCTGCAGAGTGTCCCAGGCCTTTATCCTGCCCCCCATTATCTTCTGCCTCTGCCTGGAAATCTGCTCACCCACAGCCATATAAAAATTAATTAGGCTCTGATGGTACCCAACTCTACGTAAAAGCCTCCTCTGCTCTTGAAGGTCACTGACTCAATCAAGGCCTCATTCAGACCTGCATGTCTAATATCTACCTAAAAATCAATCCCACCATAACCAAATTCCTTCAACTTGCCAACAAGAAGATTAATTTACCACCAACACTTCCCTCACTCTCATGGTAACACATCACGAAGAAGATAAAAGTGGCACTGCACTAGATCTCACTCTTGATGAAAGTGAAACTTGTTCCTCCCTGGATGTTATTTTAGAGCTGCTGTATGGAGGCAATGCTTTGCTCCAGAGTCTCCCATACATCACATTCACCTCTCTCAAACTCACTGTACACAGTATGGCACACCTCATCAAGGCGGTGAAGAAATATGAGCACATCACTGATTCCATGCTGAACTCTTCTCTTACCATACACGCATTATCTTGAAGGTCACCAAGAATGGCACCGCTGCCAAACTAATCATCTCTGGTAGACCTTGACACATCCACAACCAGAACATTTCCAGAATAACAACTGTGATGTCTCACTGGCAAAAGCAGTTAGTTTACTGTAAGCTTGAGTTATCAGACATCTCTCATATCTCTTCTTTGGAATGTTCATGAGAGTGGGGTTCTAAAGACTTCCAAGATTGGTCGGTGGGATTTAATGGCTAAGGACTTGCTGGCATGTGCTCATTAAAGCTTAACCTGCTTACTTTCAAGATTACAGTTTCCTGGAGTCTCATTCCTTAATACACTGATGATAATGAGCAAGAAGATACCACAAAAGTCTCACCTCAATGAGAAATTCTGAATTGAGCAGCATTGGTTACTATTTTTCCTCAATATACATGTGTAGTGGACACAGATTAATAATGATTCTTCACCATAAGAGTTGATGCTGAGGTGTTGTAGGCACTCTACTTTACTGTAGCTCACCCTGAGGATTTTCAGACCGCTGTGAGGTTGAGCGCTATTGTGTTTCAATGGGTGCAAGTACTTCGAAGTGCCTTAGAAACAAAGAAAAATGCGCAGGGCATTTTGGACCAGGAACTGGGTATTTGTTTGAGTGGCCCATTGCATCAATTCCTATGTAGTGTTATTGGATTATTGACCTCTGATGTCGTGTCACACGCTTTGCACCTGGCTTAGCTGCCTATTGTCACTTTAGTGGCCACTGGTTATAGACTCCATTTTGAATTCAGCCTAGACTACATTTTGTGTTCAGCCTAGCTTCACCGCCACTTTAAAGTATTTTCCAGTGCAAACATGTTATGCAATGTGTTTTCTACTTCTACGTGTTTTTCTTCTTACCGAAGAGCTAGGGCTGGTATACGACATGTAGGAGGTGAGCAGTTAGTACAATAAGGCCATAACAAACTATTGTTTATCATAGGCAAGAGAACAGTTTGACTTTGGGAGGCGTGCCTTGGCACGATGACCAGCTCCCAACCCATTCCTTTTAAGGTCTACCTAAACTTGCCAGTATTTTTTTATATTTCCATCCAAGAGGGAGGGTCTTCTAGAAGGCTCTTTCGTGGTTGTTTAAGACATAAAAAGATGGCCCTGCTCAGTAGCGATGAATTCCGAGACCTCGGTCAGGATTGGATGTCAAATGCCTGACATTGTACCTATGAGGATCTCTTTTTCGCAGTTGAACGGGGTCATCTTCTGGCTGGCATGAGAAAGATGAAGCATCTGGCAGGCCCTACCGTGATGAATTTTTTATTAATTATTTGCTCTGCATTGCGTATGAATATATATCTATATATCAATATAAGTGTTTTTATCCTTGCGTGTATATATTCACTGTTTATAGATTGAAGATTTTCTATTCAGGGTCTCACGTTTTTGTTGCATATTTTGAAAATACACTTTTTACTAGTCAAACCTTCCTTCAAGAACCTTGCAAAAAGCTATAATAAATGTCTTCTTCAGATTAAGAAGTGCATTCCAGAGAATCTTTTTGACTCTTTTCAGTGTGTAGGTCTTGGCTCACTCAGAAGTAAAGCAAAACACTTTGGCGTGAGTTGGCAAGGGAAGGGTTTGTAGGTCAAAAGTGTACGTTTAAAAGTGAAAATATGTTTGGCAGAAAGACTAAAGCATCTGCTTCTAAAAACGTGTTTGAAAAGAATGTTTTTCAAATTCCTGGATGGTGCTGTACACCTTATGAAGAGTTAGCTAGTACATTTTCACATTCAGCTGGTTTGTCTGAAAGGTGGGACGAATGTTTGAATGAAGCAGAACCAGTTGATGTTCTGACCTGCTTAAGGAAAGTACCGATTGAAGGGAATGATCTTTCAGTTCTTGGCAGACGAGTGTGGATACTTTTGTCTACAGAAAAATGCATGATAAATATAAACAGTTAGAAAAGGTAAATGAGCAGCTGGAAAAGCAGCTCGTAGATTCAAAGAATAGTGTTACTATGTTGTCTTGCCAAAATAAATTATTACAAGATAAGGCAGACACATATCAATCCATTGCAGAACGAGCTGCGATCAAAATAGCTCAACACAGATATTGTAAACGTAGAGGAAGGGTACATCAGAAAAAGGTTCATTTAGTCATTGCTAATGCTGGTTTGGATTGGTGCCCAGATTCGTCTTAGACGTATAGGGCCTGATTCTAACTTCGGCGGGCGGCGGAGGCCGCCCGCCGAAGTTCCCCCACCAAAATACCGCTCCGCGGTCTAAAGACCGCTGAGGGTATTTTGGGATTTGCCCTGGGCTGGCGGGCGGCCGCCAAAAGGCCGCCCGCCAGCCCAGGGCAAATCAACCTTCCCACGAGGACGCCGGCTCAGAATTGAGCCGGCGTAGTGGGAAGGTGTGACGGGTGCAGTGGCACCCGTCGCGTATTTCAGTGTCTGCATAGCAGACACTGAAATACTTTGTGGGGCCCTCTTATGGGGGCCCCGCGGCACCCCCTACCGCCATCCTGTTCCTGGCGGGAGACCCGCCAGGAATAGGATGGCGGTAGGGGGTGTCAGAATCCCCATTGCTGCGGAGCGCGCTCCGCAGCTATAGAGGATTCTGTAGGGCAGCGGAAAACCGGCGGGAGACCGCCGGTTTTCCTTGTCTGACCGCGGCCGAACCGCCGCGGTCAGAATGCCCTGCGGGGCACCGCCGGTCTGTCGGCGGTGCTCCCGCCGACCCTGGCCCCGGCGGTCTGAGACTGCCGGGGTCAGAATGACCCCCATAGTGTTTGGACAGGCAGTGAGTCGTCAAATTCTTGTGGAGAGGAGAGTGAGAAAGGTCAGGGACAGGGGGACCTACATGAACACAATGTGGTGCGTGCGCAACCTATTTTTAGACGAAAACTCCAACACTCACCACAAGATCCAGCAGGAGTTGCATTACATGCTTTAGAAGATTACACTCAGCAAGAAGTAAATCACATTATGGATCGTTTTAAACAGAGAACATGGGAGTCCCTACTTGCTTGGCTTGTGAGGCTGTTTGAAACTGGTGCTTCTGGTGTTATGTTAGATATTGGGGACTCTCGCAAAGTTCTGTACTGTAAGTTCTGATCCAGTAATACAGGAACAGTTCAGGGGTTTTCAAGGAAACCACCAGACTACTTTGTTACAAATAGTGGTTGAGGGGTGTAATTTGAAATACCCCACTGATGCAGAGTGGCGTCCTAATGAGAAACCATGGTATACATTACATGATGCAATGCAGAGAATTAAGGAAGAGGCAATGAAATCCACTATTTTCCTGGGCACTGCACACCAATTGTTAGATGGACAGCTTACTGTGCCAATAAGAAACAAAATATTTTGCCTTGCTCCACCTGCCTATATGCAAGTAATTATGACTTTATTAATCAACCAGACAGGGCAGGCTTTGAAAGACGTGCTAGAAGCCATCAGAGAGTTAGGTGAATTAGGAATTTGGGATAAACCTGAGAGATCTTCAAAGTCTGAGGGTCGCACAGATAACAATCGAGTGTCCAGAAAAGACATGTTTATGGCACTACTTAAAGATGGTGTCAAAAAAGAACAGATTGTCGGGATAGATACCAAAAGCTTGTGGGAAATGTACCATAAAAGGGGCTTAGATCAAAAGGAAGGCTTCAGAAAGATAAGCAAGCAAGATAACAAGCGTGAAACGCAGAGCCAGTCACAGATATCAAGGGAAGGAAAAGAAAGGGAAAAAAATATTTCATCACGAGAGAGTGAGGAAAACCTGGACAGTGACTGGTTAACTTCTGAGAGCAGAGACAGGGGCGAGCCTGCTCGCAAATATGAAAGCATATATCCAGATCTCACTTGGGCAAAAGTTGACAGGTTTAAATCAGACTAGGAAACTGGCCAAGCTCCAGTACAACATTGGGCTTGTCGAGATAATAGACCACATGTTGATTTAGAAATACACTGGAAGCACAAAAATGTGCAAAACGTTTGAGCCTTAGTTGACACCGGAGCGGAGGCCTCTTTGATTTATGGGAACCCTAAGAAGTTTGACGGACCGCATTACACCATCACAGGCTTGGGGGGAAGGCAGACCCCCACTGTACAAACCACAGTACAAATGAAAAGAGGGAGAACAGCAAAAAAGAGAATATACTGTGCTGATTGTGCCTCTTTTAGAATAAATACTTGGATTTGACATTTTGAAAGGAATGACTCTGTATTTAGATGATGGTTGTTATCAGTTTGGAATAAAAAGATACATTTCAGTGGCTGCCACGAAAGTGGGTCGTTTAAAAAGTACCCCAGTGAAGGTGCCCTTGGCAACAAAGGTAATTCATTTGAAACAATACCGCATTCCTGGAGGGCATGATGAAATAAGTGAAACCATAAAAGACATGCTTGAGGCTGGTGTAATAGCTCCAACTACTACTGAATGGAACAATCCTCTATGGCCTGTGCGCAAACCTGATGGGCGGTACAGAATGACAATTGATTACCATGAGCTGCATACACCTCCTTTGACAGCCGCGGTCCTAGACACCATCACCTTGATTGAACAGATACAGAAACATGCAGGGACATGGTACGCTACCATCAATATCGCCAATGCGTTCTTCTCAATACCATTGGCTTCAGAATGTCAAGAGCAATTTATATTTTCCAATGGCGGCAGACAATTTAAGATGTTATCTTTACCTCTGGGGTACTTACATAGTCCCACTATCTGTCACCGGCTGGTGGCAGAGCACCTAGATGAAGTGTCTGTCATTCCGGGTGTGCAACTGACCCATTACATTGACGATGTGATGATTCAGGGAGAGACAGAAGAACAAGTGCAGATTCAGTTGGAGAGAGTAGTGGAACTCTTGCAGAGTCAGCGGTGGATGATTAACACAGATAAACACAAGGACCATCTCAAAATGTGAAGTTTCTAGGTATTCAGTGGAATCAGGGACACAGAGAGGTGTTACCCCAAGCAAAGCAAAAGATTCTTGAGTTTGCCACACCCCACACTAAGCAGGAGACACAGAAATTCATTGGATTATTTGGTTTTGGGAGACAGCACATTCCTAATTTGAGTCAGATTTTGGCCCCTCTGTACAAAGTAACAAGAAAGAAACATGAGTTTGAATGGGGTGAAGAGCAGCAGCGTGCTTTTGATTTAGCAAAGGAAGCAATTCAACAGGCCTTAGGCGTGTGGCCACTGCAGGATGGAGACATTGAGTTGTATGTAACTATTCAGGGACAATATGCAAATTGGAGTATGTGGTAAAAACAGGGAAGGACGAGGGTGCCCCTGGGGTTTTGGACCAGAAAGCTACCTGACTCTGGGGGGCGCTATACTCCTTTTGAAAAACTGCTTTTAGCCTGTTATTGGGCTCTAGTGGATACTGAGCAAATAACATTAGGTCATAATGTAATTCTATGTCCGGAGATCCCAATTATGCAGTGGGTGATGAGTTCACCTAAATCTCACCGTAAAGGACATGCACAAGAGGCTAGCATCATACGCTGGAAATGGTACATACAAGACAGGGCTCGAGTAGGACCGGCAAGCACTGCAGCCCTACATGAACAGGTGTCACAAGCCCCTGGATGAGGAAAGGGTGCAGGACGTACCACAAGTAAAAGAGTCACCAGTAAGATGGGGTGCGCCATTTAAATCCTTGCCCCCTGAGGATAAGAAACATGTGTGGTTCACGATGGTTCATCCAAATATGTGGGTACCAAAAGACATTGGAAAGCAATGTCATACAATCCAGTTACCAAAAAGTTGCTGACCACCACAGGAGAAGGAAAAAGTAGCCAATATGCAGAATTGTATGCTGTGTATCAAGCTTTAAAGTAAAGGCTGCCTGGAACTTGTCATATTTACACTGATTCTTGGTCTACTGCCAATGGTGCCAATGGGTTAGCCACGTGGCTTCCCACATGGCATGCACATAACTGGTTCATTCACTCAAAGGAGGTGTGGGGCAAATGGTTGTGGCAGGAAATTTGGGAAATGTTAGGACAAAGTAAAGCCACAGTTTATCATGTGGATGCTCATAGTCCCATTGACTCATTAGAACAATGGTTCAATTCCCTTGCAGAAGATAAAGCCAAAATTTCAGAAACAGAGGTGGCAATACCGGATTCTGACTTGGTGGGGATGGCTAAATGGGCGCACCAAAAATGTGGACACCTGTGAGAAAAGGCCACTTACAGGTGGGCAGAGATTAGAGGGATGAACATTCCCCTAGACTTGATAAAAAACTGTAATTTTGCAATGTTCTATTTGTCAGCACACACAACAGAGATCTGTCCCGCAAACAGTTAGAGGTCAGTTGGGGAGAGGAAAGTTACCAGGACAGATATGGCAAATTGATTACATTGGACCACTACAGATTAGTCGTGGGTGTCAATACGCCTGCACCGTAGTGGACACTTATTCTGGATACTTGATTGCTGTCCCTTGCAAACGTGCTACTCAGCACAATATTATCAGAACTCTGGACTTGTTAATGTTATACTATGGAGTACTACTCCAGATCCAGAGTGACAATGGGTCACACTTCAAAGGCAAATTGGTACAGGACTACTGTTCTCAGCACAATATTGAGTGGATATATCATATTCCTTATTATCCACAGGCCTCAGGACTGATTGAGAAAATGAATGGTTTACTGAAAGCTCAATTGTGAAAAATATCTGATGGAAATTTGAAAAACTGGAGAGAGCATTTAAATGAAGCCCTCCAGATTCTGAACAATAGACCATTAACAAATGCTGAAACACCTTTGATGTGAATGTTAACTCCAGCTTTGCAAGTACAAACACATGTGGCCACCAATACCATCACATACTGGGAAATAAAACCCAGAGCGTTAGCTCCTTAAAGAGCCACAACCGAAGCTGCAGGTACTGACTTACATACTTTACAAGCTTACAGACTAAAACCCAGAGACATATCGTTGTGTGAAACAGGTGTTGGAGTACAGATTCCCCCAGAGCATTTTGGATTGATTGCTCCCAGATCTGGATTGGCCCTTAAAGATATTCAGGTTTTAAGGGGAGTGACTGATGCAGATTACCAAGGAGAAATCAAAGTTATTTTGTTAAATAGTGGAGAAGTTGACTTATTCATTCAAATTGGAGACAGAATTGCCCAACTTGTCATAATTCCAGTGTATGGAGGATTAGTAAGGAAGGGGACCGCCCCAGCCCTTCTTACTGTACTTGGGAAGGGAGGCTTTGGTTCCACTGATAAAACCCCTGGTGCTATAGTGTGGGTTGAATCCCCAAATGGCCCTCCAGAACCTGCAGAAATTATAGCACAGAGCCCCAATAATGTTCTGTTGATCATGAAACCAGGACAGGAAAAATTTGAACATATTGCAGCTGATAAATGTTATTTGCGAGAATGATCACACTTGTTTCTTTTACAGGTCATACTATAGTTTGTTTTTGCCACAAGTGTTCAAAAGATCTCCAGCAAAGAGCCCCCACAAGGGGCACGTCAGGCATTGCAGTGTCGGTCTGACGAGGAGCAAAAGCCTGATGATGAAGCATGTCACCATTTGGTGAGTGAGGGCTCTTGTTCTAATAAGAGCAGACTCATAGACTCTAATACTTACTGTATACATTTGTACTAGTCTATTGGCTGGAACTGTGTACTTTTGTTTTTTTGTTATTGGACTATTGACCACTGATGTCGTGTCACACGCTTTGCACCTGGCTTAGCTGCTTATTGTCACTTTAGTGGTCACTGGTTATAGACTCCATTTTGTATTCAGCCTAGACTCCACTTTGTGCCCAGCTTAGCTTCACCGCCATGTTAAAGTATTTTTCCGTGCAAACATGTTATGTAATGTGTTTTCTACTTCTATGTGTTTTTCTTCTCACAAAAGAGCTAGGGCTGGTACACAACATGTAGGAGGTGAGCAGTTAGTATGATAAGGCCGTAACAAGCTAGTGTTTGTCATAGGCAAGAGAACAGTTTGACTTTGGGAGGCGTGCCTTGGGACGATGGCCAGCCCCCGACGCATTCCTTTCAAGGTCTACCTAAACTAGCTAGCATTTTTTTATATTTCCATCCGAGAGGGAGGGTCTTGTAGAAGGCTCTTTCGTGGTTGTTTGAGATATAAAAAGATGGCCCTGCTCAGTAGCGATGAATTCTGAGACCTTGGTCAGGATTGGACGTCAAATGCCTGACATTGTTCCCGTGAGGGTGAGGATCTCTTTCTCGCAGTTGAACGGGGCATTCTTCTGGCTGGCATGAGAAAGATGAAGCATCTGGCAGGCCCTACGGTGATGAATTTTTATTAATTATTTGCTTTGCATTGCGCATGAATACATATCTATATATCAATATAAGTGTTTGTATCTTTGCATGTATATATTCGCTGTTTATAGATTGAAGATTTTCTATTCATGGTCTCACGTTGTTGTTGCACATTCTGAAAGTACACGTTTTACTATTCAAACCATCCTTCACGAACCTTGCGAACTCTTTTCAGTGTGTGTATCTTGGCTCAG
Organism: Pleurodeles waltl; assembly: GCF_031143425.1. Lineage (NCBI taxonomy): Eukaryota > Metazoa > Chordata > Amphibia > Caudata > Salamandridae > Pleurodeles > Pleurodeles waltl. Next base: position 286,063,796 of record NC_090445.1, on the reverse strand, counting down.
TCAGAAGTAAAGCAAAACATTCCTCCTAGAAACAACCTAGACAACATAAGCGGCCCTAATTCCTCTAGACAAATGGTGAGAAACCAGAAGCTGTTTTAAGTTGGGCACAAGGCTTACTTTGAAACTGACATTAAAAAAGTTGGTGGCCATTTAGTGGCTGCAAAAATATTTTGGATAATATATCAGCAATATTTTGTTTAGCTGGTGTTGGAAGGCAGGGACAGGTACCTACAACTAGGATTAAAACAACAATTACCAATAAGGTCCAGTCAAGCCCCAGTAAATAAATCCTTGCTCAACCCTTGGTAGCTTGGCTGACGAGCAGTGAGTATTAATTTAGGGGACAGATGTGGAAAGCATTTAATGCCAGCAAAACAGTAAATAATTGAGACACAACATACAATAAAAATCCAACACCAATTTAGTAAACTAGAGAATATTTTATAATAAAGAAAGACACCAAAACAATTAAAAATCCAAATTAGGGAACCGGAGATGTGAATTTCTAAAGATTAAATGTAAAAACGTGCTTTCTAGCCCCAAAAAGTGAAAAGCAACAACCACGGCTATCTGGTCGCACTGAACCGGGACCAAGTCAAAGTTTTAGGCCATACGCGATGAAGTGTAGGTTGGATACAACAAGTGTTTGGGGCCGGTCAAGTTCGCACTCAATCACGTTTTGTGTTCTTTTTCCCTCAACGTCGAGTGAGTCTCCTTAGCAGGCCGGGTTGCAGTTCGGCGATGATGGCTTGAATTAGTGCAAGTCCTTGGTGAATGCTAGAGGCCTTGATTCTCGACGCTGACTGGGAAGAGCTCCAAGGCTTCAGTGGAGCAAACCTGAAGTTCAGACTGAGTCGCGGTTCGAAGTCGTCGACTTGACTTTCATCATAAGGGGTCAGTCATCTTATGGAGCTTTTTGACAAAAGTTGTCTGAGTGTTTCCAATCTTCTGGCTCTTCTTCCAGAAGGTCTCCTATGGGTCTTTGAAGGTCCACAACACCAGCCAAGGGTCCAAAAGCTCTGATTTGCCTCGTGGGGGAGGTTCAGACTACAATTTCCACAATGCACCTGGTCGAACCCACAAAAGCCCAGGTGCAGATGGTAAGCCGGGGGTTCTCCTTGTTGAAGGTGATACAGGGGACTTCTTCTAGCACTTTTCTTCCTGTTACTGATCAGGGAGTCCACTTCTTGATCTTTGAAGCCAGGCAAAGTTCTCTCTCGGTGAAGCCTTGAGAGTGCAGCAGGTGAACTCCTTATAAGTGCAGTAATCTCTTGTGCAAACCAAGAGTATAGCAGAGCAGTCTTTCTTCTTCTGATATTTCCAAACAGGGATCGGAAGTGCTGAGCAGCTCTCACATATTTATAGCAATTTTCTAGGCTGGTAAGGGGGATGGGCATCCCTAACCAATTGGGTACAAGTTGCTGTTCCTGCCCTAGGCATCTGCAGCAGCAGATCTCCTCCTACCAGATGCAGATGGTCTCTTTGTTTCAGCCCAGGCCACTACACATGTCATCAGAGCAGCTTTGCTCAGTCTGTCAAATGCTGACCAATCAGAAGAGGCTGCTATGGGACTGCTTTAGGTAACTTTAGGAAAGCAAGTTCTAAAACTAGTTTCCTGTAATAGCTATAACACATCTGACCTTGGCAAGTTGTTGGATTTATTATAACTATTATCTTTAGACTTTGAATGAAGTTGCTAGCTCATTCCTGTCAAACATTAGACTTTACTAAAGTTTAATAAAGCCTTCCCATGTTAGCCTATTGATCTAGCAGCACTACAATAGGGACAATTAAACTGGCTATTTTTCCCTCATCAGCACATGTAAAACATCTTTTATAATGTCCCTGCTTTATATAACAAGGCACTCTGCCTTTTGGCTCTTACGGCAGACCTTAGGGTTGACTTATTTATAGTTAAAATGTAGTTTTAGACTTTGGAAGTGCTTTTAATTCCAAAGTCGAATTTTGACATAGTTTTAGTTTGAACCCAGGCTGCAAAGGAGGGCTCGCTTTAAAATTACAGCAGACACCACAGCAGTGCACACTTAAGTGCCTAAAGTCCACTGGGGTGTCTAAACCTACATGCCCTACCATATAATTGGAGCTCATAAGTAGGTTGTAGGAACCAATTACAATTATGCCTAATTCCCATGTGCCTTTTAAATAGGGCATTGGCCCTGGACCTGGTTAGCATAGCCCAGGGCAATCAGAGTCAGAAAACCAGCATCTAGTAGCCCAAATGGGAGTAAAAAGTGGGGAGACATCTGCAAAAATCCCTGTTTTCTAACAGCTGGTGTTCTGTGCCTGACTTTACCTCTGTTTCCTGCCATTAGTCACTTTAATACAGTTGCAAAAGATGTAAGGATGCATGGCTTTCTTTGATGATGTGTTCTGAAGGTTTGACGTTAAGGTATCAGCAGTGACAGGCACACCTATATGTTATTGGACAGCCTGTCCATTAGGGAGAGTGAATAATACTGGTCTAAGTTAGACATTTTCTGATGAAAGTCAGTGATAGGCACACTATTTCATGATTGAGTAACTATGGTAGACACATCCTTATGTGTTTGGTGCTCCTATTATACCTGTTGACATGAAAAAGTGAAAGAACTGTTCTAGGCCAAACTGCTTGTCTCAGTGATGGGAACACTTTGAAGGCATAACAGTGTTGTAAATTAATTTTACCAGGTGTGACAGAGCTCGGAAAAGTACTTGCAAACACATGGTAATTCAGCCTGTTTGTCTTATATCAGATATAGTTACATTATATTTACTTGGGTTTAGGCTTGTACATAAGTGACTTAAAAAATGCTTTTATTTCCATTATATGTAGTTTTTGTGCCTGGATTTTGTGGAGTTGTGAGAGAGAGGTTTAGGAAATTTCAACATGCAGAATATAATACCATCTCAATTTTTTAATAGTCCAGGTAATTCCCCAATTGAATTGAGCAAATGGATGAACATTTTCATCAACTATTCTGGGGTCTGTGAGGCAAATCTGAGTGCGGGATGTAAATAGTCTTTGATCATATTGTCTGGGTATGGTAAAGGATAAGAAGTTTTAGAGACATCAACAGAACTATCTGCAGAGGATCAGCAGAATCTTAAAAAATATGAAGCATGCATGTTAAAGTTGGATCATAATTACCTTCCAGGAATAAGTACTCTCATGCAGAGGGTACAATGTAAGTCAGTAGAGGCATATAAAGGTATATCCTGGGACGATTTGAAAGGCTCAGGATGATTATTTTTTTTGCTGATCAGATCGCCTCAGTTTCTAACACCTTCCCCTAAGGACATTTTTAAAAATGTTCAGCCTTTCTTTGCTCCCAAAGCCTGTACATGTTGTATCACCCCTTCTGCAGAGCTTTGTGAAAGCCTTTCCCTTTTCTTTCAGGGGAATCTGTATGCTGACTTTAGTGAAGAAGGAACTCACCTTGTTGACCTTGAGTGAAAACAAGTTTCAATTTGCATTTGGCATAGTAGACTATTTAGGCATCATGCCGGGATGCCTACAGGTAGCTATGAGCTAAGTGCTTAATAGAATAGAATAGGTTATCATATTTCTGGTTCTGGTATCAAACTCAAGAAAGATTTGACTGAAACTATAGTAAGCTTAAGAGAACCAATAAACAAGGTAGAGTTAGTTTCACCTCTAGGTTTGGTAAAGCAACATAGCAGGTTTAACAGAAACTATGTTGACAAATCCATAGAATTAGGAAAGGTGTTGTACAAAAAGGTGGAATTTCTCTGGAGCATGCAATTTGTGTGAGAGTTTAAGGTCATTCTTAGACCTGGCATCCTTGGTGCAGTTTCATCCCAACTTTTTGCTTTCAGACCTCCTGTTTTTGCTGATCTTATGATTCTGTGCACTTTACCACTGCTAACCAGTGGCAAAGTGATTGTGCTCTTACCCTAAAACATGGTAACATTGGCATATACAAAATTGGCATATTTAATTTACTTATAGGTCCCTAATAAAGTGCACCACATGTGCCCAGGGCCTGTAAATGCTACTAGTGGGTCTCCAGTACTGATTGTGCCACCCACCTAAGTATCCCTTTAAACATGTCTTAGGCCTGCCATTGCAGAGCCTGTGCATGCAGTTTTGAACTGCCACTTTGACCTGGCAAAATAAACTTTTTGCCATGCCCAGAACTTCCTTTTTAATACATATGTCACCCCTAGGGTAGGCCCTGGACAGCCTAGTGGGAAGGGTAGGAAATGTACTTTTTAGTTTTACATGCATGGTGGTGAAAAACTCACATTCATTTTTCACCACTGCAAGGCCTAACTCTACCATAGGTTAACTTTAGAATGACCTTATTACATTTTACAAGCCTAATTTTAGAATGGGCAGAGATAAACCCTGCAAGTGTGATGTCCCTGGAATCACAATTTAAGATCCTAACTTAGGGTGAAGTGGGTTTTAAATTGCAATTCTGAAAATGGCACTTTTAGAATGTTGGCATTTTCTTGCCTTAGCCATTTCGTGCATGCACTCTGTTTCTGGTCACATGACTGCGTGTAGTTAACAGCTTGGCTTTGTGTATTCCTCCTAGACAGCCACTCACAATGTGAGCTTAGGTGTGACTTGGATGGAAGGGAGGGGCTGGACACAGCCTCATTACACCTGATTAGGCTGAGTTCTGTCCGCACACAAAAGGATGCACACTCCCTGCAGTTAGCCTGGAGCCAAGGCAGGGAGGGTAGGACATCTGTGCACTTCAAAGGCATGTCTTTGAAGTCTTTCCCACATCATTGGCACCATTAAATATACTTCTGGACCAGTGGATGCTCTGCCTGGAAGAAGGACTGCTGTACTGCTAAAGCACTGCCACTCTGCTGGACTCCTGCATGCTGTTCTGACATTTGGCGTAGAGAGAGGTAAGGTCCCACACACAATTCTTGGAGCAGTCAAATTCAAGGTTTATTGCATTATTTCTTCAATCATTATTTTACTTCCAAACGTTCAAAGAAAGACACTTCATTTCCTTTAGCGAAAGCAACATCCAAAATAATGGCACAAGAGGAAGAAAAGAAACAGCCAACACGTGTTTCTCCCCATCTGGCATTATAAGCCGGGGCTTTCTCAAGGCATTATACACAAAAGGAACTGCACAGACTTGACCGGGACATTTGTTGCAACAAGCCCAGGCTGCCTCGCTCTGAACTCGTCCGTCCACGGTCTCCGACGGACGAGTTCAGAGCGAGGCAGCCTGGGCTTGTTGCAGCAAATGCCCTGGTCAAGTCTGTGCAGTTCCTTTTGTGTATAATGCCTTGAGAAAGCCCCGGCTTATAATGCCAGAGGGGGCGAAACACGTGTTGGCTGTTTCTTTTCTTCCGCTTGTGCCATTATTTTGGATGTTGCTTTCGCTAAAGGAAATGAAGTGTCTTTCTTTGAACGTTTGGAAGTAAAATAATGATTGAAGAAATAATGCAATAAACCTTGAATTTGACTGCTCCAAGAATTTTGTGTGGGACCTTACCTCTCTTCTACGCTGTATACTCGATTTTTGAGGACGTTTGGGTCCCTGTCCTCTGGCTGAGTCCCCTATCTTATGAATTTGGCACTTACACAGGAGAATAGTAATTTGGACCCTCTCCATTTTTGGAGTTTTTGCTGTTCTGACATTTGGCCTGCTGCCCTGTTGCCCGGGAGTGAGAAGGACTGGACCTGCATCTCTCCAACTCAGAACCCAGAGTGTCTCCAAGGGTTAGTTTGCTGGCCTCCTGATCTGAAGTTGTATGAGAGGAAAGACTTCCAACCACCCTGCTTCTGTACCTGGACTCTGTTATCTGTGAGTCTACCCTGCCAAGTGGTGCCACCCCAGTCCTGGAACTTTGGAAGTGAGCCTTGGAAGCTTCCAAGAGGAACCCATCCTCGAGCAGAACTGATTCATAGGCGCTGAATGGATTGGACCCAGCGCAGAAGACTCACAAAACTGCTGCATCCAGCATCTTGGGTTTAAAGCATTGCCTTCGGGACTGCCTCTGCGTGACTTCTCCCCGGAGCAGGTCCTCTCAACGGCAGCCTCGACAACAATGCTAAACCTCTGAATCAGAACAGATGCATCACCTTGGCTGCGTACAGGTTAATTTGGGGGTTTGCTTGACAAGAAATGTGGTTGCTGCTTGACCAGGGCTCACACCCTAGTGAATCAACAACCCAATTTCTCAAAGTCACTAAGGAGGATTTGTGTTCTGATCCAGATCTGCAGGCTTCTGTCCCTGAACAAGAGTCTATGTTAGTCACACATGCAAGCACTAAAGGATTAGGAGCAGTTTTGTTCCTAAACAGTGATTGTAGAGAACGCCTCTAGATGTTTGAAAGGTGCTGAATTCAATTACTTTGTAATTGAAATGGGAACAATTTGAGAAAATTTCCTTCAAAGAACAGTCTGATCATAAACCTTGTGAGAGGTGTTTATAAAAAAGGTTTTGTGTCTATATATTCATGCATAAGGCAGCGTATTATTATTTTAGTGTAGGAGTTTAACTTTGAAGTTGAATACTTACCAGGTGTGAAGAATCATTCTGCTGATTGTCTCTCATGTCTGGTTAATACCAATCAGGTGGGAGAGCATCACTTAAGACAGTGAATTTGATGACACAAGAGTACCGCAGTTACCCCATATGCTGCAACCTCATATGCCAGCATAGGCTGCAAGTACAATTGAAGGCAAGGGTTCAGGTCGTGGCCCGGAGAAGAGGATTACTACCTTGACTGCCAGGTCAAACCTGCATACTGCTCCTAAAGGACACCGCACACTGCACAACACCGAAGATCTAGCACCTTTGCTGAAGCTGCAGTCCGGGGCAGGAGAATACCTCTAGCCCATTAGGAGAAGAGTGACTTACAAGCGAGCAGAGCTGCTCGGAGGAGAGAGGCTGCGCCTGCGGGTGCTGCCGCATGAATTGTGTAAGGCCTGTCTTGGTTAAACAGGATCTGGACTCAAGATTGCCTACAGAGAGGGCACTCCCTGCATCCCTGAGCGCGTCCATACCGCTGGACCAGGTAAGACCAGAACTGGGCCTGTTGGCCCCCGGGGGACTCACTGGCAATGGTGCTGCAGCACATAGACACTTTTGACTAATAACTATGGAGTTAAATGTGAACTCTTGCGTTCAACCTAATAGTACCTATTCCCTGGATGCAGTCACCAGTGAATGGGGAATAACCCCAAACAAATTACAAGGAAGAGGAAGGGACAGGGATTTGCTTGGCAACTTCCAGAGCCCCAATCTCAAGGGGAGTGTGTTATTGCATATGAGCATCGTTATTCCTTTGCATGTGTACAGTTAGAAATAAAATACTCCTTTCCCTTATAAAAGTAAGCACTGGACTGGACATTGATTTTTGGTTTGTACTATGTGCACTTTAAATTATGAGTCCTGTTCAATTACCTGTATCTACACCTCCCCCACCTAAAAGAGCCTTTGAACGCTGGATCACAGGCAGCACTGAGAGTCAAGAGCAGAAGCGGTAATTGGCTCAGTCGCGCAGGACCCATATTAGGGTGGGCCCTGGGACATCAGAAGTAAAAAGCCTCAACCATCACGGTTGGGTCCAGTAGCCCCTGCATTCCTCTTGACCCTCTGAAAGGGGTTCTGACATCACCTTTGCATTTCTCTTATGTCAACAAAATAACAATATATTTTTTGTACTACTCTGTAGTTTTGTAGCACTGTAAATAACAAGTTTTACTGATACCCTAATTAATTACATTAAATTGACCTACCTCAGTGGGACAGGGCAGTGGAATCACAGTATTCCAGTTGCAAACAGTTCAAGAGAGAGGAACTGAAAGCAAGAAGGAAAGAGAGAACGAGAGATGGGATTGAGAAAAAGAAAGAGATGATACATAAGAAATAGCCTTGTTTAAAAGTCTGAAATGTCATCAAAGAGACAAAATTTCAGGCACGAACCTTAAGGCTGCATGGTTTGTAACTGCCAACAAGTTAATTACTAACCATGGGCATCAGTAGTGGTATCTAAAAACCAGGTGTCAGCTTTGGGAGTGTGATTTCAGTACATGTCCGGAGGCTACCATTATGCAATAACCTTTTATTGCTGTCCCAACATGCAGCCCTTTAATGAACAGTAACGCATCATATAGCACACAGACATCATCCTCTTTTATTCCTTGCTCCTTGACAGATTCTGTCATAGCTTATTTGTGATTATTTATAGATTACGTTTAATACGTATCAATAGTTATTGGTGTGTAATGTGTTCTTCAGCCTTTCCAATTAATGGTTGGGCTTGGTGAGTATTAAGAGTTTACGTTGTTTGCGTTGTTCTAATGCCACCTTAGTAGTGGTTTTACCTATGTTGATTTTTGTCACTTTGATCGCTGGTCGAATTCCTGTCCCAGAGCTCTGGAATTTCCCAGCCGGCCTTTTAATTATGCCTGCTTTCTCACTGCCACTGCGGTTGCTACTGCTGTTCCCAGCAGGATAGAGCATCTTTTAAACATTTGCCAGCAGGCAGCATTTAACTACTGCTGTTGTCAGACTATTCACACTACTTTGTCAGCAGGGCATGAAAGCTTGTGGTCTGCGACCGCACCTACCAGAGGAGTTAAACAAGCATTTGCAATGCAATAAGTCTTGAATTTGCTTGAGTTAGAGCTGTTGGCATTGTAAATTCATAACTGGACTTTTCTTGCCACATAAATTGGTCAACCCTGGCTCATAATTACTTCTTTTCCTGCCATATGATTCCAGAGGCATTGCACATAACTAAAGCACTTCCATTTACCTTCTTCCTCTATCTGAAGCAAAACATGAAAATGTTGCCATTTAGCATTTTAATTTAAATTTGCCATGCTAATTCCAATAGACTACCACTTTCACCACCCCACCAGCAGAGTTGCTCGCTGGCTAACAGAATTCCCCCAAAAAGTCACAAAACAGCCACAGAGGAGAAATAAACTAGAAGGGTCACCCCAAACATATCAAGAGTGTTGAAATAGTTATAGTGTAATAAGGATGTTAAGCTGGTCTGAATCATGGTCATAATTATAATAAGGAGAGATTATTAAAACATGTGCAATTATCATATAAACCGTTATCAGAAGTACATTTTTGGCATTAAACTTTAATGCTTAAAACAGCCCCTAGGGAGCACCATAACAAAAATATAATTTGTAAGAAACATGGTCATGTAACCATATTGTTAGACCCTAGAGGGCATAACCCCATAAAAAAACAGGAGAAGGTAATGCAGTGTAACCATACAATCAGTGCTTAATTTGAGCCAGTGGTTTCCGATGCGGGGCACTGGTGCTTATTGTGGAGAGCTGGCACTTATTTTTCTGCCTGAAGCATTTACTACGAGGAAAAGATGCATATGGGAAAGATGGAGGAAGAGAAAAATGAAAAACTGTCACAAACGGAGAAAGCAGAAAGGTGCAGGAGTGAGCTGAAGGGGCATGAATTGGCTGTAAATGGATTAAAGAGGCTCATGATGGCTTCAGGATTACGCTGCCTAGGTATTTCATGCTTGCATTTTTAATCGCAGCAGCTGCATGTTTCAGAGGAGAGTTTGGGCACAGGCACATTTTTATTTGAAAATTGAGCACTGCATATAGTTAGCCCCTAGAGAACGTTTTTAGGTCTAGCAGGCCTACTGCAGGTCTAGCAGGCCTACTGCAATAACAAATAAGGCCTTTAAAACACAACTTCTCACAGCTGTAAAACAACATTTCTAGCTATGAGAAAGCTTAAAAGACACGGAATGGTGGGAGGGGTTATTACTTTGGGGTCCCCACTAATATAGTGTGGGGACCCAGAGATGATGTAAAGAGAAAGAACGTTTTGAAGGTGGTCTCATTGTCCTAGGACCACTACAGGCTGAGTTATGAGCAAAAACGTTTTGTAAAAGTAATGCCCTGCAAAGCATGATGGGGAAAGTTTTTATGCCAGAAATATTATAGTATGTTTACTGCAATGCTCAGAACAGCCCCTACAGAACACCACAATATGGAAGAAACATGGTCATGTAGCCATACAGTCAGCCCTTAGAGAGCATAACCACATGAAAAAAGAATAGGAAAAAGTAATGCAGTGTAACCATATATTTAGCCCCTAGAGAACATAGTACATTACACATTTTGAAGACTAGCATGCCAAACAAGGCCTATAAAACATAACTTCTCCCACATGTACAAGAAATGTTCTAGCCTTGGGAAAACTTAAATAGATAATGAATGGTGGTAGGGGTTATTATTTTGGAGTCCCAACTAACATAGTGTGGGGGACCCAGAGGTGATGTAGCCAGAAAGAGTACATTGTGGTCAATGTTTTGAAGGTAGTCCTATCGTTTTAGGACTACCACCAGCTGAGTTATAAGCAAAAATGTTTTGTAAAAGTAATGTCCTGCAAGGCATTATGGTGCACTTTTCCGTGCACAAATATTTTAGCATGTTCATTTGACTGTAATGCTTAGAACAGCCCCTAGAGAAGAGCACAAAGAAAATAGTATTTGTAAGCAACATGGTCAAGTAACTATATAGTTAGCTCCTAAAGAGCATAACCACACAAAAAGAAAATGGTTATAAGTAATGCAGTTTAACCATATATTTATCCCCTAGAAAGCATAGTGATTTACACATTTTCAGTAATAGCAAACCTATAGCAATAATATTACAAACAAGACCCTTAAAACACAACTATAAAACAAAAGTTCCAGCCATCAGAGCACTTAAAAAGACACTGAATTGTGGGAGGGGTTATTATATTGAGGTCCCCACTATCCTAGTGTGGGGACACAGAGATGATGTAGACAGAAAGAACACATTGTTGTCAACACTTTGGTGGTGGTCCAATTGTCTTCGCACCACAACAGGTTGAATTATGAGCAAAAATGTTTTGTAAAAAGCAATGCCCTGCAAAGCATTATGGGGCAAATTTCCAGTGCAGTTAATATTGTAATATCGGGTCTCCCGCTGTGCCTGGAGAGCTGCTTTTGCTTTGAAGATTTCTGTTTTATGTATAGTATTTACTAATTTTTAGGGGAGAGCCACAATAAATTACTCTGATTAGGTAACTATGATCAATGTGACAAGCGCTCTAATACTGCCGATCGAGTTCATGTTGTTGTGCGTGTTCCCGCTGTGAGTGCCATGGCTGTCATGCAGCATGAAAGGGAGAGACCAAAGGAAAAAAATATATTGCCCATGCTGAAGTATATCAGCAATCGTGCAATAACCCCTGTAACAGGGGCAGTCTGCAAGATGTGACAAAAACAGCCTCAAGGCGGGACAAACGTAAAGCATTTACCGATGAGATCAAGTGATTTTTGAAAGGCAAGCCCAGGAACGAATGAAAGTGACGGCATGAGATGGGCGTGGTTAAAAGCCCACAATACTTACAACAGGTCAAAGCGCTTGTGCGCTCAACCTAAAAATGATCCCTTTATGTGAAAGCAATCACGACATGGTGGCGTGTGATTGAGCCACAGGAATGACGTTACAGCTCTTCTACAGAGTCAGCCATTTTCAGATCTTTCAACTCACCCAGCCTCCATATGTCGCACAATACTGGCTGTCTTCACATGGTCTCCTGGTGAAAAGCCGATATGATACAAAGTACACACAGTGAGCTGCAAACCTATGCAGATATCCGGTTTCCAGCTAATTGTGTGCAGGCTCAGCACAGCTGACGTCCGTCAGTATAAAACCTCCCCTGGACATCGGCAGTAGCCTTGCACGCCTTTATAATTTGTTTTTAGCGAGAGTGGGAGGGTGTACTTGGGGTAAAAGCCCTACAGCGTCTTCTGGTTGCCACACCCCCTCCATGTTTGGCAAGCTGGTGTTGGGCTCAAACCCCCGCCCCCAGCGTTTCAAGGCCGGTCCCTTCCTCAAAACATACAACTAATTCCAAAGCTGACAAGTCTGGATAGTGCCTATGTATTTTATTAAAAAAGCTGACTCTCTCTCTCCAGTCTTTTATTTCTTCCACTCTAATTCTATTTCAATCATTCTTTTCATAATAATAGAATCTGATATGGCGTGTTAAGTTCCATGTCAGAGTTGTATTGCTTCGAGGGAGTTACTGGTTTCTTTTTCCCTCATTTTCTGTAAAAACACACTGTGTTCTGACACCGACTGTCTCCGAAATACTCAGTGCCTGTCCCCATGGACCTAGCTAATCACTCCAAAGCCTGAGTTGTTTTTTGAAGGAGAGCCACACAAAGCAATGCCATAAATTGGTTTCAAATACAAAAAAAAACACATGAGAAAGATTTGGATGCTGTAAGCAGCAGCTGTCTTTGATGACGATTTCTGATTTAAAAAAAGAGTGCATCTGTTCGGAGGGTGCTCTGCAACCCTGCCGAGCTCTCGGGCTCCCGTGGGGGTCGGCTTATCCACTAACTAATAGATTAAAGATGACAGGAAGATGTGATTGGAACTTTCTCTGCTACTGCAGCTGTGATCTTCCTGGATGTTTGTGTGATTCCAGTGCCAGCCCTGGCACGCAGAACATAAACAAGCTACATGGGGAAACGCACCCCTATACATACACCAAGCAAAGATAAGCAAGATACAAACACGTGGGGAACAGATTCATGCAAGTACATGAGAAGCAAAGACACACGGAAAAAGACACACAGGGGAAGTAAAGACACACACCTACATGGGGAAACAGGCATGTGAACACAAAGCAATGCTACAAACACGCACAGGACACACACAAATCAAATCAAATCAAATCATTAACATTTATAAAGCGCGCTACTCACCCGTGCGGGTCTCAAGGCGCTAGGGGGAAGGGGTTACTGCTGCTCGAAGAGCCAGGTCTTGAGAAGTCTCCGGAATGCGGAGTGGTCCTGGGTGGTCCTGAGGATGGTGGGGAGGGTGTTCCAGGTCTTGGCCGCCAGGTAGGAGAAGGACCTCCCACCCGCCGTGGAGCGGCGGATGCAAGGGACGGCGGCGAGAGCGAGGCTGGTGGAGCGGAGAAGACGGGTGGGTGTGTAGAAGCTGAGGCGACGGTTGAGGTATTCTGGTCCCTTGTTGTGGAGGGCTTTGTGTGCGTGGGTGAGGAGACAGAAGGTGATCCTTTTGCTGACGGGAAGCCAGTGCAGGTGTCTCAGGTGTGCGGAGATGTGGCTGTTGCGGGGTATGTTGGGGATGAGGCGGGCGGAGGCGTTTTGAATTCGTTGTAGACGTTTCTGGAGTTTAGCAGTGGTTCCAGCGTAAAGGGTGTTGCCGTAGTCCAGGCGGCTTGTGACGAGGACATGGGTCACGGTCTTTCTGGTGTCGGCGGGGATCCAACGGAAGATTTTTCGGAGCATGCGGAGGGTGAGGAAGCAGGAGGATGATACGGCGTTGACTTGTTTGGTCATGGTGAGAAGAAGGTCCAAGATGAAGCCGAGGTTGCGTGCGTGGTCTTAGGGGGTCGGTGCGGTGCCCAGGGCCGTGGGCCACCAGGAGTCGTCCCAGGCGGTCGGGGTGTTACCGAGGATGAGGACTTCCATTTTGTCTGAGTTCAGTTTCAGACGGCTGAGTTTCATCCAATCTGCAACGTCCTTCATTCCATCTTGCAGGTTGGTCTTGGCGTTGGTGGGGTCCTTGGTGAGGGAAAGTATCAGTTGAGTGTCGTCGGCGTAGGAGGTGATGATGATGCTGTGTTTGCGTACGATGTTGGTGATGGGGCTCATGTAGACATTGAAGAGTGTCGGGCTGAGTGAGGAGCCTTGTGGGACGCCGCAAATGATCTTGGTGGGGTCTGAGCGAAAAGGTGGAAGGTAGACTCTTTGGGAGCGGTTGGAGAGGAAGGAGGCGATCCAGTCCAAGGCCTGGCCTTGGATCCCGGTGGAGCGGAGGCGGGTTATTAGGGTGCGGTGACAGACTGTGTCGAAGGCAGCCGAGAGGTCGAGGAGGATGAGGGCGACTGTTTCTCCGTTGTCCATCAGGGTTCTGATGTCGTCTGTGACTGAGATGAGGGCGGTTTCTGTGCTGTGGTTGGCTCGGAATCCGGACTGAGAGGGGTCGAGAAGGTTGTTGTCTTCAAGGAAGTTGGTAAGCTGCTTGTTGACGGTCTTCTCTATGACTTTGGCAGGGAAGGGGAGGAGCGAGATGGGGCGGAAGTTCTTCAGGTCGCTTGGGTCAGCCATAGGTTTCTTCAGTACGGCGTTGACTTCAGCGTGTTTCCAGCTCTCGGGGAAGGTAGCAGACGAAAACGAGGTGTTGATGATGGTCTGGAGGTGCGGGGCGATGATGTTGTCGGCTTTATTGAAGATGAAGTGTGGGCAGGGGTCCGAGGGGGCACCGGAGTGGATGGAGTTCATGGTGGCTTTGGTCTCTTCGGTGTTGATGTGGGTCCAGGCGTTGAGGGTGATGGCTAGGGGTGTGGGTTCTGTGGTGGTCGGCTGGGTCTGGTGTCCGAAGCTGTCGTGTAGGTCGGTAATCTTATGATGGAAGAAGGTGGCGAACGAGTTGCAGAGGTCTTGTGAGGGCGTGATGGTGTTGGGGTTGGGGAGCTCTTTAACGATTATGAAGAGTCTCTGCTGTTGTGGCTGTTTTTGTTCGGTCTGTCTGTGAAGAAATTCCTTTTGGCTGCGCGGATCAGGTGATGGTGTTCGCGGGTAGCGTTCTTGAGGGCAGTCATGTTGTCTGCGGTGTGGTCCTTACGCCAGGCGTTCTCGAGGGTGCGACAAGTTTTCTTTGATTCCTTAAGGGTGTCAGAGAACCAGAGAGGTTTTTTGGTGTTGGACTGTCTTGGAGGGCGTCTGAGGGGAGCGAGGTTGTCTGCACAGTTGGTGATCCAGTTCGTGAGGCTGAGGGCTGCGTCGTTGGGGTCGGCGGAGAAGGTGGGTTGGTTGTCGACGAGGGTGGAGAGAAGCTGTTCTTCGGGGATTTTGTTCCACTGTCGACGTGGGATGGGTTGTGTGCGAAGGTGGCTAGTCCTGCGTCGGAAGGTGAAGTGGACACATCTGTGGTCGGTCCAGTGTAGAGCGAAGGCGTGGCTGAAGGATACGTGTTTGCTGGCGGAGAAGATGGGGTCGAGCGTGTGTCCGGCGATGTGGGTGGGGGTGTTCACCAGTTGCTTGAGGCCGAGGTTGGCGAGGTTGTCGAGCAGGGCGGTGGTGTTGGGGTCGTTGTTCTGTTCCAGATGGAAGTTGAGGTCGCCGAGGAGGATGTAGTCGGTGGAGATGAAGTCGGTGATGGAGTCGCTGAAGAGGGCGCGAGGTCCGGGGGGGCGGTATATGAGGGATCCTCTAAGGGTGGTCCTGGGGTCTGTGCGGATCTGGAAGTGCAGGTGTTCGGCGGCTAAGGGGGTGTCTTTGGTGGAGGTGGTGACGTTGATGGAGTCTTTGAAGACGATGGCGATACCTCCTCCTACCTGGTTGGTGCGGTCTTTCCTGGAAATCTTGTAGCCTTCGGGGATGGCTATGGCGATGTCGGGGGCCGAGGAGGCATTCATCCGGGTCTCATTGATGAAGGCGACGTCTGGTGCGGTGGAGTCCAGGAGGTCCCAGAGTTCAAAGGCGTGCTTGTGGACGGATCGTTCGTTGATCAGGATGCATTTGAGGTGGTTGATGGCGTGTGGGCTGGCGGTCGTGGTGGTTTCGTGGTGGAAGGTAAGTTTGCAGGTGTGACATGCGAAGGGTCTGTGGGTTCGTTTCCGGTTGGCTTGGAAGCAGGTGCTGGAACGCCCTGGGTTGAGGGCGTGGAGGGTGATGGGGTCGTATCGGTGCAGCGGGGTTTGGGAGTGCTGAGGGCCAGGGGTCGTGGCGCTGGGCGCGGGCCAGGCGCCGACGGGCGCAGACGGGCTTGCCTTTGGTGCGCCTTCGGCGCGCCAGCGGCGCAGTCGCGCAGCGGCCGCCATAATAGGGAGGAGGGGGGAAGGGGTCAGCTGGGGGCGGGGGACGGGAATGGGGCGACGAATGGGAGCTGGGGGGGGCGGAGGCGTGCAGGAGGTGGCGGCGGGAAAGCAGAGGGAGGGGGGACAGGTAGAGGGGAGAAAAGATGGGGGAGGGGGAGTTAAGGGTGGCGGGGAGTTTAGGAAGAAAGTTTAGGAGGAAAGTTAGGAAGATAGGGGAGGGGGGGTTGCAGAGGTGGAGGTGAGTGAGGGTGAGAGATAGAAGATAGGGGGTTACAGAGGTGGAGGTGGAGGTGAGTGAGGGTGAGAGATAGAAGGGTAAACAGATAGGAAGATAGGGGGGGTTACAGAGGAGGTGGCGAGTGAGGGAGAAAGATAGAAAGATAGGTAGATAGGGGCCTTACAGAGGGGGTGGCGAGTGAGGGAGGTCAGAGAGACGAGTCAGGAGCAGGAGGGCAGACGCGGGAAGATCCAAGAAGAAGGTGAAAGAAGAAGAGGAGCAGAAGAGAGAAGAGCAGAAGAGAGAAGATCACAGAAGAAGGTAAAGAAGAAGAGGAGCGGAAGATCAGAAGAGAGAAGATCACAGAAGAAGGTAAAGAAGAAGAGGAGCGGAAGATCAGAAGAGAGAAGATCACAGAAGAAGGTAAAGAAGAAGAAGAGCAGAAGAGAGAAGATCACAGAAGAAGGTATAGAAGAAGAGGAGTGACGAGCAGCAGAGAGAAGAGCCAAGAAGAGGGACACAGAAGAAGAAAGCACACGCAGGTCGCGGTGCAGAGGAGAGAGAAAGAAGCACACAGGAGAAGAACACAGATGAAGACAGAAGACGGGGAGCAGGGAAGAAAGAAGAGTACAGATGAAGAATACAGAAGAGCACAGAGGAAGATCAGAGATGAAGAAAAGAAGCAGGAGAGGAGGTGAGTAGCGCGGGGCAAGGCCAGGGGCTGGGCGGTGGGGGGGGTACTTACTGTGAATTCGCTGGGCTTGCTAGGAGGTCTCAGGAGCCTGGGCTGGTGGAGCTGCAGGGGGAGCGACCTACCCTTGGGCACAACCACACACGTGCCAGAACCATGGAGACACACACAGGGGAAAACAGACACACACACACACAGGTTAAGTAAAGACACCCATACACAGGGAAACAGGCATGTGCACGCAAAGCAATGCTACAAACATGCACAGGACACACACAACCAAGAAAAATCACACAAGGGAAAACAGACACACACATGCAAAGCAAAGACACACACACAGGGAACAGACATACACAAAGCAAAGATACACACTCGGGACACACAGAACCACACACCGTGCAAAGCAAATGAGATACACAAGGAGAAACAGACACAGAGATGTTGAAATGAGGACACATGCTCGCAGCCGCTCCTTGTTATAATTACAGGGCGCTGACGTCCACAACTGGAAGAATTAGGGGCCTTTTGTATCTGGGCAGGCAGTGTGCACACCTTGGATATCAACAACACCCTATGACAGAAGGACCCCCACACAACAGTAGTGCCCTCCACGTGCCCCACACAGAGCCCACCCGCTGCCCTGCCCCCTCCACACACACATGCACACACCTTGGCTTCTAATGTATGTGTCAGGGAAGCAGACACACGCGCTGTATTTTGATAACAGAAATGGGTGACAGTGGCGTTTATTGATGTCTGCATGAGGCTGGGCTCTGCATAATTCATCCCAAACATGTAACATGCAAGCAACAGATGGATTTATAAGCAGACACAGAAAGATTTGATGGCACTGGCATTCCTGGGAAACAGAAGTTCACTCGCACTGAAACGTATTGGCAAAAGTGCAATTATCCATGTAACCGGAAAAAGTGCAATTATCCATGTAACAGGGGCAGGCAAAGCGTTCAATTGCTGCCTAGGATTAAAAAAGGTGACAAACAAGCCAATAGGTGACAGACAGAAAAATAAATTATTGGTGCAGGGAAGGAAGGACAGGAAGGACAACATAGAGAGCGATGGTGGTTTAAAGGGATCCCTTAAAGAGGCAATGGCAGTTATAGCCTTGTGGGGCCCAGAGCTGCCCTCAGTGTTTTCTGTATGTTTTTGTGCCTGTGTCTCATTTTTTACAGTGCATTTAGTTTATGTAAATACATTGTAAGTTGCATTTTCACTGTATTTAAATGCAGGCTTTTGGGATAATACTCATACAAATATTGTGCTTTCAATGACTAATCAGCAGGGCACACCCTTGAAGTAGCTCCGATCGGAGCACAGCAGCTGTCTTTTACGGCTATGTCAGAGGCAACAAGGAAATTAAAGCTCTCCATTGCAAGCCAAACGTGGGAGCTAAGATAAACAAGGGGGGGTTGGAAAAACCTCCCTTTGCTGTTGGTTTTATGTTTGCTGAGGGGGCTGGTGGGGAGGAGGGACTGAACACGCACCCTAAGTGTAAAACTAACAGGCAAATACTAAAAAATGTCCCCTACAGAAGAGATTAACAGGACATAGCGTAATTATATAGTAGTTGGTGCTGCTCACAAAGAGAAAAAGGCAGGACAAAGAAGCAGAACTGACCACTAGCAAACAAGGATGTTTAAAGGACACTGGTGTCGAAGTAAGCGTCAGCAAGGCCTACTAGTGCAAGGGGTTTGCCCTTCTCTGCACAAAGTCCTCAGACCATATAGGAAGAAGTTGGCACAGAAACTGAAATAAAAAAAAAGTTTATTAAACCTCATGAGGTGGTACTACAGTTCAAACAGCACCCTTCGGTAATGTTTGAAGTAGCACAATGAACTAAGAGAGCATGGTCCTTTTATACACACGCAGGGGCTAAAAAAGGTGGTACAATTATAGAAGCAAGACTTACATACATTGTACACATTACTGTCTGTTACTGATTACTGACAGCTGCAGATCTTACTGGGCATGTGCGAAAGTGGGAGATGCTAAATATAACTTGTCACTAGACAGATTTTCAAGAGTAGTTAACAGAAAGGTAGGACAGAGCACATGGCGAGCACATGGCAGAGAAAATGGCTGCCATGAATACAAAATGGATTCCGCGAAATGTTCACAATAGTTGCTAAATACAAGATGTCTTCTGCTAATGCTTAATCTAATCGCTACTGACTTACAACAGACGACCCTTTCAGCATTAGCTGAAGACATTCGTCTTTCTGGGATAATCTAAATATTCATCTTGTATATTTATGCTCATCATTTCAGCTATTTCCTTATCTAACATGTGTTATGCTTTCATTTCTGTAATATTTCTTTTGGTAGGCATACAAGCAGTAATACACATGGAGCAGAACATTGGACCACACTGAATACAGATACAGCATGTGAAAAATATTGCAATCATTACACACAGGTTAGTCAGTAGTTTCCAGCCCCAAGCGGAAACAAGAGCCCAAAACCATCAAGAAAAAGTCCAAGTACCAATCTCTGTGTGGATTTCTGCAGCAATTTTATGCAATTAAGATATTGCATCACATACTGAAGGTGAGTGATCTGGAATGAAAACGCAGCAACTACTACCGATGATGCGACATGCACCACCTCGATCAGCTAATATCACATCTAGTACCATACGATTTTGGAGCGCTACAATCCTCGCAATTTGGAGCTCTTCCGTAATATTCCCAAGTGCCAGAGCTTCCTGATTGGTAACAGCTTCCACAACCCTAGTCAATCGTCTCACTTTCCTACTGTTTAACGCAGCACCCACAAAGGAGAACAACCCTAAATGAAAATCAACATCTTGTTGCAGGCTAGTGTCCGTTTGGTCTACCTCATTTGTACTTATTGTCCTTTTATATCTATTTTTAATGATGTCATTGAACAGTTTAAAATCTCGGTGACATGATGCAGGGGCCAAAAATACAGAGGGTAATAGAAAAGATACATAACACACACCTGACCACCCAACAGGTAGTTGGTAATATCCATAGTTACCACAAACAAAATATGTATTATGTGAAGCTGTAAAACTACTATTATTTACACCCTCAATAGTTAAAATCAAGGTACAATCGCTTATCCCCACTGGAATTCGCCCAATGTTACGTATTCATAAATCTGCTTTGGTTTTTGTAACAGAAATCACAAATTGTTCTTTCTTGTCAGAGTCTCTTATATTTGTGAAGACGTATGGTATTGAAACATTGTCCAGTTGATACTCTTCCCATTCCCATTTAGTTCATTTGGCTTGGGGATACCCATCTTTGTCTTGGTAGCATACTTTATTAAGGCAAAAAAGAAGTCCGCCTTCTGTACGTTTTCCAGATGTAAACAAAAGCGTATACCAAGCTTGACAAGAACCATTGTGTGAAAAAGGAAGAGGAATGAAAGGTGTTCCTCCTTTCTTTTGATGCGCAGGTATCATTCCACATACCCAACAGTTAGTAGTATTTGTAGCATTATGAGTATGATGCAACATCTGAATGAAAGTATTATCGAAGTACGATTGACGGTGCTTCTGCTCCTGATAGGGAAGCGTAAAGTAATAGTGATACTCTGGTACTGGAGTAGTGGCAACAAAAAACTCACGAGCAGGAGCCTTCTTTTCAACAAACCAGGTGATTATTGCTATAACCACCAAAACAACAACAAACCCCATAGTAGTAATGATCAGTTTGTTATTCATTTTCGAAACAATGATAATCGACCCTTTCAGAAATTAATTAAAAACAATCGTTGGAGCTCTTATCCCTGGGCAGCCGCTGATTTCTTCACCACGGGCCGAGACGGGTGTCACTACTCTAATGCATGGCTGATCCCCCCCCTTGCCACATTGGCTCTCTGTTTCACTAACCCAGGGCGGTAGCTTAACCAGTTTTCTCCAGCACTACGGGGTCTTTCCTCGGTCTCAATTATATCGCGACACTCCAGAAATCGTATGGTCCGGGAAGAACTCCGCAGATTCGTCAGGTGATATAGCACGGCCTTTCTCCGTAGTCAAAATCTCTTGATGATCGGTCAGCACAGCAGGTTCCACCAAGGTAGGTAGCACTCTCTTGCAGTGAGTACTATGGACCCAATTCTTTCGGTTCGTCACTCGAACTGCTGTCCTAGTCGCAAGGAGCACCTGCTCTGGGCCTCGCCACCTTGGTTCCAAGCTGCTTGATCTTTCAAAGGACTTAATCGTCAACTGGTCACCAGGTCGGAGTTTAGGGCCTTCACCTGTAGATCTGTCAGGAAGTGCTTCTCGAACAAAGGCGCAGCCTCCCGCATTGGTTTCGCGTGAACTATCATAGTCTTATCTGTTCCGAAGATGGAGGCTTGCACCCCGCCGGTCTGAGATGTCTATGCAACTACGTCCACAGCCCTTTTCTCCTCTTGCAAACGGACTGCCACAACACATAATTTCACCAAACGCCTGATTGCATCAGCCACCTGGGAGAAAACAAAAAGACCATCATGCATTTGCTTATGATCAGCTGCTACATCATCGGGCTCTAACTCATCAGAATATTTCCAAAATAGTTCAATAACTTCTGTGCCAAATGCCTCAGTAAAATATAGCTGCTCCTTTTCCGTCCACCCTTTCATGTTGTCTAAAAGTTCAGAAGCAGAGACAACACTACAAATTGTTTTACGAGCAATAGATCTAAGCTCAGACGCACGGTCAGCAGGCAACATAGAGCGACTGTCTCGTATGTTCTGTTGCTCCGAACCGGAGACCTCAGCTAACTCATGAGGGGCAGAAGGAATGACATACTGAGGTGGAGGGCAGTCTAGTAACAAAAAATCATTGTGTGGTTTATTAAGGATAGGATAGAGAGGTTGCCTAACAGTGTATTGGCCAGTTACCTGTAATTTACGTTCTTTCTCTTCTAGCTCCTTTAAGTCATTTATTTCGTTCTTTCTCATTTCCAATGCTTTCACATATACATTCTTCCGCTACTCTTTCTCAAGCAAGGCTTGCTTACGCTTCACTCGTCCACGCACTTCTTTCTCCCACATTCGTACACAGTCAAACATATCTTGCCTAGATCTTCGCTTACACATACATTGTTCCACATACTCAATCTTTCGCAAATCAAATGACCCATGCATAGGCCAACGTAACTCAGGATCCGCACGAGTGTATTTATCCCATAATGTGCTGTACATTATAGAAGAAAGACCATGTTTAACATACATATCTCTATTGGACGTCCCCTCTGGGGGTACCGGTTGCGATTCTTCCAGTCTCAAATTAGTACCATTACAAAAGCAACACATCCTACAAAGTGCGCTAAAAACAGGCATGCCAAAAATAGTGTAGAATATGCAATATTATAATCAAAGTAGCACTTAAGGTGCCGTTCAAATCAAAATTAAATTGGAGAAAAATCTCCTCATTACCTGCCTACATAAATTGCAATTTATATATCAATTCAAAGGACACAAATTGACTAGTCACCCAAAACATGAGAGCCACAGTAAGTGGTGCTAAACTTCATTACCAAACAAAGGCATCAAAACCCACAGCAAGTGCCGTAAAACGGCTCTTAACAATCACAGGGCGTCCAGGTTCCAACTGCCAAGTTCTAAAATCGACCAAATGGTCACTGCATGACGAATGAACAAAAAGGATCTCAGTCCAGGACCGGTGCCACCTGGATGGTCAAATCAGAAAGAAGGGAAAAATGTCATGGTTGCCAAGACTCGGGTCTCCTCAGGCATTGATCGTCCGCAGCGAGATCCCAATCCTTCGTCGCGACCAATCCGTCGGGGGTCCGAGTCGCCGAAGCGTCCCTGTTCGGGCGCCAATTTGTCAAAGTAAGCGTCAGCAAGGCCTACTAGTGCAAGGGGTTCGCCCTTCTCTGCACAAAGTCCTCAGACCATATAGGAAGAAGTTGGCACAGAAACTGAAATAAAAGACAAAGTTTATTAAACCTCGTGAGGTGGTACTACAGTTCAAACGAAGCACCCTTCGGTAATGTTTGAAGTAGCACACTGAACTAAGAGAGCATGGTCCTTTTATACCCACGCAGGGGCTAAGAGAAGGTGGTACAATTATAGAAGCAAGACTTACATACATATAAGGTCATATGGAAATGCATAGTCGACAGGTAGGAGGGGCTAACAGTTTTCAAGGACTAGTTGACACATTACTGTCTGTTACTGATTACTAACAGCTGCAGATCTTACTGGGCATGTGCGAAAGTGAGAGATGCTAAATATAACTTGTCACTAGACAGATTTTCAAGAGTAGTTAACAGAAAGGTAGGACAGAGCACATGGCGAGCACATGGCAGAGAAAATGGCTGCCATGAATACAAAATGGATTCCACGAAATGTTCACAATAGTTGCTAAATACAAGATGTCTTCTGCTAATGCTTAATCTAATCGCTACTGACTTACAACACTGGAACCAACAAATGAAATCGCTTGAAATCGCTTGAACCCACAGTATAAGTATACTTAAAAGTATACAACACGTCGAATGCTACACTTGACCTAAAAAGGACTTCTGCTTCTAGGGTTTGGTTTTATGGAGGTTCCCTGGCAGCGTTGCATCAGTTGGAGAGCACTGCCAGGCAACCATGCTGACACTGTCTTCAGGATACAGTTGTCCCTTTGTTTCCATCAAGCTCCTGGGTGACATGCTCAAGCGGGGCACATTGCTGGGCTGCAGCTGGGAATACCTGGTAGAAGTTCTACCAATGAACCTCGGGCAGCTTCACTTTTAATACGTGCCACATAATTGGGAAATGGGAGAATCTTCTGGACATTTGCAGTACTTGAGCTCCCACTACTGGTGGAAAGGTTTTTCAGAAAACTGTTGATTTGGAACTTTTGCTGCTCCAATATTAATCTAATTATACCATCCTCAAAGTGCAGTGGGAAAAGGATCTCATTGTTGAATTGGAGCTTTCTTGCTGCTCTGGTATTTATTTACACCTATTCTTAAAGTGCAGTTTTTTTATACTGTGTGATATATATATATATGGGATATCCTGGTTTTCTTTGGAAACAGCAGGGATAATTGAAGGTTCTAACCCCCAAGTACATCCTGTGGGTGACTATTAAGATGTTCTTGGAAGAGGAACTTAGTTCCTCAGTGAGAAAGGCTGTGGATGCTGCACTGACCAAGAGGAAGAGGGACATCCTTGCAGAGCAGAATTATTTTTCCTTCTCTGATGGGGACTCCCCTTCTACCTCTGAACCCCTGAAAAGGGGAAAGGTTTCCCAGAAGAGGAAGTGTACGAAGAAGGCACAAAACCACACCTATGGCGCTGGTAGCCTATGCACTGCAGTAGAAAATCATGTTTTTAACAGCACAAGAGGAAGGGGCCATCTTGACGGGGCACAGTGAAAGATTGCCCATAGTGACATGCTTTGAAAAAAGTGCCCTTCATGGTACAATAGAGTTGCAGGACAGATTAAATATCTCTGTGGAAAATATAGATTACCATGACATAGAACAGGACGGATATGTGTTTGACCCACAGGACAGCTGTGACCATTTGGGAAGTCAGGATGATGAATTAAAACATGCTACTACCTCTACTTAAGGAAGGGACCCCTTTGGGGGAGAGATGTTTAATCCCGCCATGATAAAACATCCGCACAGTGTAAAGTGATTGCCAATGGACCATGTTAGCAAGTATTTAAAGTTTTGGGTCGGGAAGTCCTTGAACAAGGAGACCTGTAATCTGCTTCGGTCTGAGTGCCCAAGACCCTCTACTGATAACAAGATTTGCATTACTCCTAACCTGGACCCAGAGCTCATAACATTGTTGTTTAAATTTGGTAAGGATCTTAGGAAGGGGACTGAGAAGTGTCTGAAGCAATGTCAGGACAAGGTACTCAGTATTCTGGGTCCTCTCACCCACATTCTTGACATGACCCAGACAGCCAGGAGCAAAAATGGCAGGGTGAATATAGATCTGCTGAGGGGTTGAGCACAATGTGCCATTTGTTACTGGGAAATGCTAATGCGAGTCCAATAACAGAAAGGCAAAAGGCAGTCCCTGTGAGGATGAATCCGAAGCTGGACGATCTGTCCACAAGAGAGGACATGGGGGTTCTGAAAGGGCTTCTTTTTTGCAAGAGTTTTGTAAAGTCTTTTGGGGAAGCCTGTATCAACCTTTTCTGCCTTCACTAAGGCACAGACTAACATGCAAAGAGTCTTCGGCTCGAGGGCTGTTTTTGGACAGGCTGAGTGGAGGGGTTTGGCTGTCAGCCGAGGGTCTTTCAGGTCCCAATATCACACCCAGGATACAAGATACTATGGTAGTTATGATAGGGGCCACCACTCCAACAGATATTTCTACCCCCAGAGAGGGAGAAACTCAAGATCCTGTGGTGGAATATCAAGGCCTAGGGGCTCTGGATCCCAAGGTGAGGTGTCTTGGTTCTCCCCAGATAACGTTCAGGGAAAAGTTGAGGTTCTTCATCCACAACTGGGAAAAATTACAAGTGATGCTTTGGTTTTAGAAACAGTCACTAGTTTCAGAATAGATTTCTGGGAGATACAAGTACAGGTCAGGCAACCAAATGAATTGGCCTTGGATACAGAGAAGATGGCTCTGATAGACACAGAGGTTGCCCAGATACTAGAGAAAGGGGCTTTGATTCATGTCCCAGACCCAGAGAGGTCAGGAGGGTTTGTGAGTAGAAGAAGGACAACTTGGTTAGTGAAGTTAGATCTGAAGGACACACACTACATGATTCCCATGGATGGGGACAGTCAGATATATCTGTGCTTCAGTTGCAGGGGTATGCTCTACCAGTTACTTCATCTCTCTTTCAGACTGTCCTCAGTTCTGTGGTTTTTCACTAAGGCGTTGCATCCAGCGGTAGCCTTCAATAGAGAGAGAGGGGAATCCAGGTAATAACTTACTTGGACAATATTTTGCTTATGTCCCAGGACAGGCTAGAAATTCTAGAACACTTGGCATTGACGATCAAACGTTTGGAAAGTTTGGGTTTCATAGCGAATGCAGAAAAGTCTATCATGGTCCCCACTCAGAATCTAGAATTCTTGGGATTCCAAGTAGATGCTCTGTTGTCCCACTTGTTTCTCCCGCAGAAGAAAGTGACAAAGATAAAAAAGGAGATAAGAGCAGTTTTGTCACAGGTGGCGATCTTTTTAAGCGATCTTGCAAGAGTTTTGGGGGTTTTGTCATCATCAATTCAGGCCATTTTCCCTGGTCCCTTATATTACATGGTCCTGCAGACGCAGAAGGGTTGGTGCCTGAGGAAAGGCTTGTGGTATACGGACTCACTTTCCCTATCAATAGACGCTCGGGAGGATCTAGAGTGGTGGTTGAAGAAATTGAAGCATGGATCGGCAAGGCCATCTTTGGGAATGTTCCTGACCTGGTCTTGGAATCGGATGCCAGCAATTTAGGTTGGGGAGCACGTTTGAACAGTTTAGAAATAGGTGGAAGATGTCCCAGGGAGGAACAGTTACTTCATATAAATTGTTTAGAAATGGTGGTAGGGTTGAATGCTTTGAAGAGCTTCAAGGAGTTGTTGGTGAACACTGTAACACTGATTTGTTTATACAATTTCACAGAAGTATCTTATATAAACCGCTTGGGTGGTTCGAGATCGAAGGCTCTACAGCATGTAACGGCAGATTGGAATTCCAGATACTTCACGGACTTAGGCCCATATTTATACTTTTTTAGCGCCGCAATTGCGTCAGTTTTTGACGCAAAAGCGGCGCAAACTTGCAAAATACAATTGTATTTTGTAAGTTTGCGCCACTTTTGCATCAAAAAGCGGCGCAAATGCGGCGCTAAAAAAGTATAAATATGGGCCTTAGTGACTGGAAATTGAATCCAGAGGTTGTCAGGCTGATTCAGGGGCTTTGAGGTCCGATTCAAGTCGACTTATTAGCGAGCAGATTGACTTACCATGGTTCCCAGGTGCTTCAGTTAGAGACCAGATCCAAAGGCAATGGCAGTGTACTCCTTTCTGCACGATTGGGGGAGGAAAGGAGGTTATGCCTTTCCCTTCTTCTCCATGATTTGATGTTACACACAGGAGGGGAGCCTTCTGATTTACTATAAACCGAGAGGACGCTTCCCTTTCCTTCTCATACTCTGTAACACAACTAGGTTTATAAATTCAATACATGCATAGATGCTCTTTTTACAGATTATGTTAACAAGCACTGACAAAGCCAATAGATCTGGGATTTTTTTTATAAGTGAAAGTATTGCTATATTTATTTTGCAGATGGCAAAATGGGAAAAAAGGTGAATATAAAACTAAGGGTCTAATTACGAATATGGTGTTCCGGTCGAACCACCAGGAGACCGCCTCCACCACCAGTATCATGGATCTCAATGGGTTGGTGGAGGTGCAAGTCATGGTCAAGCACGGCGGTGTCAATGTCGGCACCGCAGTGCTGATCATGACTTGCCTTTCCGCCAGCCTTTTCATGACAGGGTCAATGCCATGAAAAGGCTGGCAGAAAGGCAGAGATGAGGCCACAGAGGTACACGTGCACTGCCAATGCCCGTGTCCTGGGTAGTGTAAGGGCCCCCCTGTCAGCACACTTGGAATGTGCACTTCCGCATTCATGAGTGTGCTGCTGGTGCAGACATTGCAGTGGTATTAGCCTGGGCTCTCCCTGGGAGCCAATGCCGCTGGCACTGTCTGCCCCGGCCAGCCTGGTGGGGAGTTCATAATATGGTGGTGGGGAGGTCGCCGTCTTGGTGGCCATCTCCCCACCTTCGTATTGGCAGTCTGGCAGTCAGACCGCCAAAGTCATAATGAGGTCCTTAGTCTATGGATCAATGTGAGACTACTGCATGATTGAATAGGTCAGTGAAAAAGTGTATCAATGAATGAAGGGCTGCAAAAGTCGATGGATGAAAGGGTGAATGAATGCATGCCAGGATAAATGAGTGAGTGCACAGAAGAATAGATAGTGAATTAGAGAGACAAACAGGACCCAGGGTCTTTGAAATAATTAGTAGAACACCTGGAAGTAATAAATCACTTGCTGGTGAGTTGTACAAGAAAAACAAGCTCTGATGTATGTAAGTGAGCCTGAAACAGGTAATATATACACTACACATGTAACTATTTTAAAAGACAAAGAGCATAAATGTATTCACATATACACATTAAAAAGTGTACGACTGCCTACCCGATCTATTTGGAATGGCACAAGAGTGTAATTTCAAGGCTCAGCTGGAGATGCAAAAACTCATCAGTCTTCTTCAAACGTGGGGAGTGTACAGCTTGGGCTAAGGTAGCACTGTGGATTTCATGAAGACAAACGAGAGAGGGCAGGCCTTAGACAACCAAGCTTCATGACCCGTAGATAGTAATGGCAATCGTTTAGATTTTTACAGTGTAAAAATGTTCTCAAACTTGAGTAGACATGGGCATCAGTACTTCCAGTATCCCTGGCACATACCAACAGATAGCATATGGGCAGTAGCAGTACAGTCTCTCTACTCACAGACCAGGTAGAACATGGGTGTCTGCAGTGCAAGCGTCCTTCGCTTCTAAAACAGGTACAGCTTGTGGCTCAGAAGGGGAAGATGGTTATCTCACACAAGGTGTGCGAGCTTCTAACCCTTACTTCATGATTGTATGGGGGGAGCACAGTCCAACTGGGAGGGAGAAGTGAGAATCGCAAGGGCTAAGGGTCAAGGCAGCTTCAATAACCGAACTGGAGGAACCCTGCTTTGTTACATTTGTGGAAACCCCAATAAAGAGAAGATTTTCTGTTAATGATATGGACTAAGTGGACTTAATTGGTTTATCTCAAGTGGTGCACATTCAAAATTTCTTTCATTGTATCATATGAGTTGGTACCTTGGCGGCAGGTACTGTGATCTGTGCACACATTGAATTATAAGGATTTTTGTTGTGTTTATCTACAAGGATCTTATACAAATTGGCGATAGGGATATGTGCATATATTCTTTTTCTGAACCTGCTGCCATTTCTTGGAATATTTTTGTTGTTAGGGTTCTCATTTGCACTATCCCACTCATCTATAATACGTCAAAATCCTCTACAATATGTCACATTTTAAAGATAGTTGTGAGTAAATGGCAAGGGACCTTTTTTCTAATCAGGCTTCGTATGATAGATCCAATACTGGCTTTACAAGCTAAGATGGTCTAAAGACCAGATTTCAAAGACTTGAACGGCTTAAGAAACAGGAGTTGGCTAGATGGTGGGATGGCATCACATTTCAAAAATATTTGGAAAATAAGAAAATCCCACGAGCTTTAAGAATTCTCATTTTTCCAAACTTTGAAGATTTGGATGAGGAATCATTGAAGGAATGGGAAGAAAACTTACAGAATGCCTCCTTTACGATGATGCGTATACTCATTAAACATTCTGAGAAAAAGACCACTAAATTGCAGGCCGAGTTTGATAAAATTGAAAAAGACATTGAATTATTGAATCTCAAGGATGCCACCAAAAAGAACTGTGAAATTTTGGATAAAATATTGGAAGATTACCAATTATACTTGCGTGATAAGAAACTACGTAAAATCACGAAGGAAAAATCTATACTTTTGCAAGGAAATATGATAATTTGAGATCATCATCGACTAACAAAAGAGTACGTTCTGAAATGATGGAGACTGATTCAGCAAGTTCTAGTTCTATGTGTTCTCTTGATAGCTCAAGATCCAATGAGGTTCTGACACCAGCAATTCCATCCCGGAATCCATCACCTTTTTTAGTGGAAATGGAAAGGCTCAGACTGGGCAACAAATTGATACGAAAAGAAAGATCAGAAGGGTTGGTAAAAGATGGAGGCAAAAACACAAGTTCAGATTCTCAGGGGGTACAAACACGCTCCAAGAGAACCTAACCACATATGACCTGTTGAGTGTTTCTACCTCACCAGTTATTGACCCTACAAATCAGCAAGATAAGCTACTGATTGTTAATTTGTTAATAAGTATGTACTTAATAAAGATGAATGTGAAATCCTTGGTAAGGGTTTGGGATTCTGTCCCACACAAATGAATGATCCTAGTGATGTATTTGTTGATCTGTTCAAATTTGCACGTTTGCTAAAACTGAAGCATTATTTTAGTACATCACACATACCAGCTACCTCAGCAGTTGGGGCTGTTTCCACATTATCCCACTCTGTGTCTGATCTCTATGACTTACAACTTGTTATGTCACTTATGGATAATGATCATATTGAGATTGACACTTTAAGGAAGGAGCTGGGGATTCAGGAAAATACATGTATCAACAGTGGTCTTAGACTTGGTTCTAAATTTGTCCCTCAAGGAACACATCATAATACTGACCTTTTCCGTATGCGAGTTACCAATGATCTTTATAAACTTATGGAGAAGCTCAATACTTCTAAATTTAGAAATGGCAATCTCTCTAAATCAGAGAGAAATGCATTACTGGCTTTAAAACTTGATACCTCGATAGTGATCAGGGAGGCTGATAAGGGTGGAAATGTTGTGGTTATGAATAAATCAGATTACATCCAGGAAATTAACAGGCAACTGTCTGACATTTCCTGTTATAAACCCATTAGAGAGAATCCAATGCAATCTGTCAGTGAGTTTATCAATATGCGATTAAAGGAATGGCGCAAGACTGGCCTTATTTCTGATGGGGAATACAAATATTTGAGTGTACATAACCCACATTTTCCATGTATTTATGCACTGCCCAAAATACAAAAAGGAGGCAAATTTCCTCCAGGCAGACCTATCGTTTCCGGCAATTCATCTCCTACTGAGAGACTGTCGGAGTATGTTGACGTGTTTCTACAACCCTTTGTACATAACCTACCGTCTTACATACATGACAGTAAGGATATCCTCAATCAGTTTGATGACTTTGAATGGTCAGATGAGCTCTTGTTTGTGACCATGGATGTGACTAGTCTTTATACCTGCATACACAAACAATTTGGGATTAGAGCTGTTGAATCCTTTCTCTGCACAAAAACTGCTGATCATTGGCAGCATAATAACATGCTTATGGAGATGATTGATGTTATTCTTTCAAAAAACGTTTTTTTTCTACATGATGGACAGTGGTTTCAGCAGACACAAGGGACTGCGATGGGTTCCAGGTTGGCTCCCTCGTATGCCTGCCTTTTTATGGGCTGGTATGAGAGAGAGCATGCCTGGGGCAGATATGCCAAATAATGGACAGACTTATTGTTTTTTTGGGGCAGATACATTGATGATATCATTCTACTGTGGAAAGGATCTGTGGAACAGTTATTGACATATCATCTGTTCATCAATGATAATCCATATAATGTCAGACTGAGTCTTGAGTACAGTAAAGAACAGATAGATTTCCTCGACATAAGATTCTTTGTTGAAAACAATAAAATACAAAGTACTCTTTTTAGGAAGCCTGCTTCGTCTAATAGTGTTCTTCATGCCAGTAGCGCTCACCCCAAATCAGTTATCAACAATATCCCTTTTGGTGAAATAATTAGTATAAGGCGTAATTGCAGTACCAACAATACTTTCAATGCTCATATTGAGGAAGCCAAACAGAGATTCAAGAATCGAGGTTACAGCGTAGATGTCCTTACAAAAGCACATAAACGCATTTGTACAGCAAAGAGGCATACGACACTCACTATGGACCATAAGAACAAAAAAAGAAAAGAGAGATCTAGTTGTTTGACATTTATTGCTCAATTTTCCACATTGAGTAATGATATATAAGATTCTGCGTAGGCATTGGCACTTACTATTAGAAGTACCTGGTCTCAGGAGTTCCATTGCAAGGAAACCACAGGTGACCTATCGCAGGGGTCGCACGTTGCAGAATTATCTCTGTCCCAGCTACATTACTACCAATAAGGTACAGACGTAGCTTCCCATAGGCCCCAAGGGTTTCTTCACTTGCCATGAATGCAATATGTGCAATTTTGGTGTAGATAAGATCAAGAGCTTCAGTTACAATACTGTCAAATGGTATGAAATTAGACATTTCATCAATTGTAAAACAAAATATGTTGTATATATTTTGGGTTGTGCCTGTGATAAAATCTATGTGGGCAGTACGATCAGACCCCTCAAACTACGCATACAGGAACATGTTAGGGCAATTAAAAATAAAGATATGAAACATCCACTGGTGCTACATATGATGAAACAACATACTAATGATAGCGAAATCTGGTTCCATGGGATTGACCAAGTATTGCCCAATTGCAGAGGAGGTGATAGGGAATTAACCCTACGACGTAAGGAGGCGGCATGGATATGCCGTCTACGTTCTGTTGATATGGGCCATAATTCTGATGATGAATTTCATTATTTCCTCTAGATATTACATACAGTTATCCTCTGTAGGTGTGACTATGTGGAAATTATTTAGGTTCCAATAGGTATATTATTTGTTATATGATCTCCAATATTTTCATTGTTATTATTGTTTTTCTTCTTCTCTTTTTTATCTTTTTCTTTCTGTCTTTCTTCTCTTTCTATATATTTTTTCTTTTGTTTTTCTTTTTCTTCTCTTTTGTTTTCCTTTGTCTCCTTGTGTGACATTTACTTCTGTCATGTAATTTTATATTTTCATATTCGTACTATGCATCTGTTTTTCATTTGTTTAGGTATTTGTCTTGTTATTCATTTCCTTCTCCTCTCCCTTTGCGATAATTGTTTGATTCATGCTTTACATTTAGCCATTTCAAGATGGCCACCTCTATTTTTCACTTCTTGTTTTGACTTGTTTATCATAAGATGGCCACCCCTGTTTTTTCCCCCGTGATTACCATAGGCATTTCTTTGGCGTTGTGGTACCATAGCAACGCAGGTTCCATATTTGCGTCGCTAATTGGATCTGCCGGGTAACTACAAATACGAGCAATATCAGCATGCTCGCTTTTCACTTTTTTCATTCGGGACCAGCAGTTTTCTTGGCCGCACTTGGCCCCAGCACTGCATCTTTGACGCTGTACACTTTCGGATGCGCTTTTTTGGATTTTCTTCGCATTGATACGAGCATTGTTTTGTGTGGGGCACTATAGAAATGTTGCATATAACATTCTCTCTGGAAGTAAGGGCGCTTCGTTTTTGCAGTAAGGGCGGCTATTATAATTTATTGAAATACTCTAATTGCTACAATGTGGTTTTAAGGTTTGATTTGAAGGTTTTTTCTTTGGCATCTATATTCCATTCTCTTTTTGTTTTATATAGTTTTTGGTCTATTTCTTAGTTAATATAGATTTCATTCTCTTTGGTATCATCTTCAAAAAGCATTTGAATAGATTTATAAAAGAATGAGGTCATTACTTCACTCCTTTTGAATGATTATACTCTTTATTAAGCGCCAGTAGGTGTGTTTATTCATTTTTCATTATTCTTTGCGTTGTGCTCCATTTTCTGCTTAGTTTTTACTCTTGAGTGTATTTATATGATTTTCTTTCTTTCCTTGTTTCTCTCTATTGTGTTCATAGTTTACTATTCAACATGAGAAAAGATATTAAGCATCATTTATTCACAAGGTATGATTTTTCTTTTCATGATCTATATTAATTATGCACAATTAAGATATATTAATTCTGGCCCGTACAGAATCATTTGTATTTTCTTTGTTTGTTAGTATTGTGATTGCATATATTATTATCAATTGTTTTCTCTTCTTACATTGTGATATTATTCAGGACCAACAATATGGGTCTAAATAAATAACTGCCGTTTTTGCTCTATTAGATATATTTTTCAAATTTTTTCCTCCTCCTATTTGTCCTTTTCTTTTCTTTTCTCTTTTTTCTTTCTTCTTTTTCTTTCATGCTTTTTTTTGTTCCTTCAATATGTAGGTTGTGTATATTTATATATATATATATATAAGAGATTAATTAGATTTTGGTATATTTGTCCCTTCCCTTCATATCAATCTGTTAGTAATGTTGTTAAATTAGTTTGTATATAGTTATATGCAAATAAACTTTTTAGGTGTATTTTTTATGTGTATTGTTTATGTGTATTTTCTGTATTGATTTTCTATGTATTTATGTATATATATTTAGGTTATGTATGTTTCTTTACTACATTTCAGCCCTGAAGAAGTCCGTTGGTTAGGACGAAAAGCGTTGGCTGTTTTGTTTTTACATTTGTGGAAACCCTAATAAAGAGAAGATTTTCTATTAATGATATGGACTAATTGGACTTAATTGGTTTATCTCAAGTGGTGCACGTTCAAAATGTCTTTCTGTGTTAAAAAAGATGTGAAGGGTCTAAAGGGCTGCGGGTGCACCACAGGGAACCAGGAGCACCGCACGGTCAACAAGAAAGGAGTGGAGCATCACAGGGGGAATAATGGGATTCAGGGTGCTGAGAGCATCACAGGGTCCTAGGGACTGTAAATGACACTAAATAGTCACGAGGATAAGCACAAGGTTGGTGGAATCACAGAGGGTGCTGCTGGTGCTCAGCACTGGCAAATTTAAAAAGGAGGCCTTTAAACGGGTCCCCATCAGGATCTGTTTTTTTATGCCCTACCTTTTCTTGCCCTGGCCTGACAATACCAGCTGGTATGCCGACCTAGCAAACGTGGCTCATTCTATGTGAGGCACACATAGTAACTCTGCTGCCAGTCGCACCTCCACCTCTGTCATGAAAAGGGCAAATTAAGTGTACCTGGGAGAGGAGTACCCAGGATGTTGTTTTAAAGGAATCCTGGGCTTGCCAGGCCTCTTTTCTCTGTTCAATTGGAGCAACGTGGGTAGAGTCACTTTGGAGCCTCCTGCAGCTGTCCAACTTGATGTTCTGTGGTCCCAACCTTTCTTGCTACATAGCTGATCTTTGATGCTGGAAGAGGTGTTGATGGGAAAAAAGTAATCATCCCAGTCCCAGGACTGCCTAGAGAAGCATCTTTTTCAGGCCAGCAGTGCAAGGTGATGGAAAGGACAACATGTTCTACAAGGGGCAAGCATGCAGGATTGAAAAGAGCAGAGTGCAGCACAGAAATAAAGCAACATGGAGTGATGGATCATGTGCCGGGAGCTATGTTAACAGGTTCCTCCTGCTAACAGGTCAGCTGACTCTTATGGCCTGGAAGATATCAGGAGACATTCCCAAGTGCAAGGCCTTTCGTCTTCAGCTGTGTCTTCTATACAGCAAGCGTGGGCTCCATCCACCCACAAACGTTATTCTTTGGCATGGAGGAAATGGGTGGATTGGTGCCTTCGAGGGGATGTGGATCCCGTGGGATCCAAGATCAAAGACATTGTAAACTTTTTATCAGAATGCAGGATTATGTTACAGGTCAGTAAATAATTTCAGATCAGCTATTTCTGTAGTTCATGGAGGGATAAATAATAAACCAGTAGGTCAACATCCTTTGATATGTAAATTGCTTAAAGGTATCAGGGTGGCAAATCCACCCAAACCACGTTATTCCGAACTTTGGGAGGTACATATTGTGTTATCTTTCCTGAATGCCTGGCCAGACAATCATTTGCTATCAATGAAACAACTTTCTGCAAAGTTGACCATGTTGTTAGGTTTAATATCATGTTTAATATCAGAGTTTCTGATGTGGGAGCCTCAGATTTTGCAAGTAAGCTATTTTCTCATTCTGGAGTTTCATTTATTATTTCTATAGGTACCAAATGCATGTCTAATTCTGTTGACTATCCTGCATTTCCTCATAACGAAAGTCTTTGTGTAGTTAGGGTTTTAAAAGTTTATGAGGAACACACAGCTTGATATAGAATGGATCCTCTCAGTCCACTGTGGATATTTATTCAGAAGCCTTATCGACCTGTCCCATCCGCCACTTTGGTCCGCTGGGTTTAGTGGGTAATGTCAGAAGCAGGCATTGATGTATCCTTGTATGGTGCTCATTCCATTAGAGGTGGTATGGCATCGAAAGCTTTTCTTTTGGGTTCTATGTTAGAAGACATTCTTCGTGCTGCTAATTGGTCAAGTGATTCTATGTTTAAAATGTTTTATTATAAGCCAGTGGTACATGTTTCTTATTTAGTAATGGATCAGATTTGAACCAGCATAATCGGAGCCTCTGGTCCTGACATAGAATACAAACTTTTCTAGCCTTGCGTCAAGAATTTTAGATTCTATTAAGGACACAGAGGCGAGGATTACCCCTCCCGCTGGGTCATATATGTATATTGTACATGATATTGCTTGTTTGCATTTTTAGATGGGTGTTATTTGCCCTTCCTTGATTTTGTTTATTGGGATAGAATTGGAACTCATATCTTCTTTTATTATTGGAACTGATTCCAACCAAGTGTAAAGATTTGTGGATCTTCTGTGTTTCGTCGTTGGCAAGACTTGACGCTAAGTTATTTTGATATTGAAGTTGTCCAGGAGGTTCATGTTCGGAACTGTTCATCTGAGAATGCTATTGGATACACGCAAAGAAAGAGGAAGTCAGATGGTGCCTCTCCATTTTGTAGGCTGTGTTGGACTACTGTTGGTAAGTTATAAGAGGGGTGTGGTTCAAAGCCCTATGTTATAGTGTGTTTTCTGTGTTTACTGTTTTTTTTAATTGGCTGCTGTTTTTGGAGTAGTAATGCTTGAGAAGCATAATCCTTGCCTCCGTGTCCTTAACAGAATCTAAAATTATTGACGCAAAGCTAGAAACATTTGTGTTCACAGACACCTTCCATAAAGAAGGAGACATAATTTCTATGGTGCATAAATGGTTCTGGCACTCTCCCTTTTTTCCCTATAAGTGACTAGTTGCCCCCTGTAGCTCAACAGCAAAGACATTCTATACTATAGAGGACCTGAACTACCATAAGGCCTTAACAGGGTTACGTGAACAAGAGGACTTGGATCTACCAAAGAACTGACTTTCACTTACTGGGGGAAGGTTGGGTTTAGGACCCCATGCCCCTCAATCTGAGGAAAATTAGGAAACATGTGAAGAAGGACTGTATATCCCTGTGGAACAGGTTCCTGCTTACACCCTGGGGGTTACTCATGTTCTATATTCCCTACTCACACACAGGTTTTCTATGCCTCGTGTTGGTTTCCTAATATATTCTATACACCTCACATAGCCATTCAGATATGAGATGATGATACAAAACATCCATCCTAACAGATCCCTTCCGGAGATGAGTAAGCGTGCGATTCAAAATGGCCGCCTCCCAATAAAATGTTATAAGCCCAGCTTCTAACCATGATACTTTTTGCCAAATTGGGGACAATCTGCTTGTATTTTCCCTCTCCTTCTATCCTGCAATTTTTCCTGCTTCAGGAAGTGCGCTCTCTAGGTGGTTTTGTCTATTTTTGAAAACGGTGCATGTCTGCAGAGTTCACTGAGCCTTCCTGTACTCAGCTGCCCAGATTCCTGTCAGAGAAGATGGTGTTGCTACAGGAAAAGGCACAGTGTTGGCCTCTGAATGCTTCCACAACTGGTTGTGGCTGCTGTTTTCCATTTTTACTGAATTTACTACTTCTCAACATTTTCCTGATTCAGTTTGCAGTTTTCTTTCAATATGGATAGGAAAAACTGCATCTTCTAATGCTAATAAGCACAAACAGTATTTCCACCGCCTATTAAATCCAAAATTGTAACTCTTATAAACTTTCCCTTGCGACAATTTTTTGTAAGAATTATAAGATGCTCAGTCCAATACAGAGAGTACTGTTAGTGAGATTAAAAATATTCATAAAGATATGGCTGGTCTATGAAAGTCTCTGAATTTTTTTTAAAAATAGGAGGCAATAAATCTATAATCGACCAATTACTTCCCATCACAGCAAAAAGTCTTCCTATGAACAAACTTTTATGGGGTTTTGGAAAACTGCAACAAGCAATACAATTTGAGGATATCTTGAAACCTTACTGACTAAACCTATTGCAACTAAAATTTACCACATCATATCCCATCACACTGTAAACCAAGTCAGACCAAACCCAGACATGTCATATATAAGGTGCTACTACATAGCGTCGGCTGCCACAGTCTAAAGGGGAGAGGCTGGCAGGTGGGGGCGGGATGGGGAAATAATATATTTTTAAAAAGCTTACCTTGTCAACACCACCACCTGCCGGGTTGATTCTTTTCTCTCTGGTGTTCCAGAAATCCCCCCCATGCAATCCTGGTGCTGCTCTCATGCTAAACATAGCATGAGAACAGCACCAGGATTAGCCAGAGTTGGTTGTTCTGCCTCTCAAAAACTGCATGTGAATCTGTGCTGTTTTCCAACCCGGCTGTGTAACACAGCCAAGTTGGAGAAACCTAAGTGCGCATGTATGTGTGGCCTGCCTAAGACGGCTAGCCAAACACACATGCACACTTAATTGCATATATTCCACTCTCCCGCCCCTCTACCCTCCCACAGCCCAGCCCCGCCCCTCCCTACACATGCTGGATTAGCTGAGCCACCAACTGAAAAAAATAAACAAAATAGAGAAATATAATTTTATTTTTTCAGCTGCTGGCTTAGCCAGGGGACAACGCTCCTTCACCATTGCAAAGGAGCTGCCTCTACTACTACATAACCATCTTGTCATAGTTAGAAAAGCTGCTCAAGAAATTCTCTCTATATTAGTCAGTGGTCAAAAACTTTTTGTTCATCAAAACTTCACAAAAGAAACAATTGCCATATGTAAATAATTTACTGCCCTTCCTCCCAGACTGAAAAATCCTGGCTTTCAATAAGGCCTTTTTGACACTTCTAATATGCGAATATGGAAAGACAACATCTCTAAATCTTTTCACCATTCTGAGGATCTTTGAGCATTCCCTAACCATCATTATCCTCTCTCCATGGATACACAGGAACATGTCAATTGAATGTTCAGTGGCAGCCTCATCATTATTTAAGTACCCTCCTTATGTGCATTTACCTATTACGGGCTTGCTCTTACTGGCTCATCTTGTATATGTCCATGAGTGACTTACATCTGATATTTGTGTTTCCTGTTGTGGTGTCCATGTCGTCTTCTGTTTTTCTTGTTCTCTCTTTGTATGCTAATTTCCAAAGCTACGTCTGTGTCTTTAACTCAGTACAACTTTTCTTGACCTTTGGTTTCCAACTCCTCTTTCTTCTTCCTTGTTATTATTTTATCACATGGATACTTCAAAATGAATTACGTTTGCCTCTCTTACTGGTAAATGTTTAAGACACAATTAAGTGTGTTATTGAGCTAGACACAAAGCTGATATGTGGTTTCTTCAAGAAACTCACGCTGATGATCAAATATTAGCTTATATGAATACAAAATGGGTCAGGCATATTGTTTCCCCTCCAGCAAACAGTAAATAGATGGAGTTGTAATCTTGTTCTCAAAGAAACGCCAAATGCAGATTTTGAACAAATGCTCTAACACTGATGGTAGATACTTACTGGTTAAAGTTAAATTTGATACTTGTTTTACATCTTATTATTATTTATGGTCCTGCGGTTGACGATCCACTTTTCTAGAACAACATTACCTCTAAAATTCTCAAAACTGACAAAGTTCCCCTTATTGTTAGTGGAGATTTTACCTTAATATGTCACCCTCTCCTCAATAGACTTTCTACAACTAAACTCAGACCCTCTACGGCATTCCAATCACTTAAAGCATTGTTTAAAAACACCAACCAACCATATTCCATTTTCCCACTCATAAGGAATTTACCTTTATTCCCCAGTCCTCATAATTCGCATTCCTGAATGATTACTTCCACACAACGCAAAATCTAGTCTGTTCTATTGCGAATCCTATTATTAGAAATATCGAAGTCTTAGACCATGCTATAATTTCCATGTGCTCTTGCTATCTGCTATACATAACTCACGTGAGATTCAAGGATTAAATGTTAAAAA